>NW_026046282.1:0-2500 GCF_023864275.1 Schistocerca cancellata
TTAACCTAACCCACGTTGTGGCTTAACCTAACCCACGTTGTGGCTTAACCTAACCCACGTTGTGGCTTAACCTAACCCACGTTGTGGCTTAACCTAACCCACGTTGTGGCTTAACCTAACCCACGTTGTGGCTTAAACCTAACCCACGTTGTGGCTTAACCTAACCCACGTTGTGGCTTAACCTAACCCACGTTGTGGCTTAACCTAACCCACGTTGTGGCTTAACCTAACCCACGTTGTGGCTTAACCTAACCCACGTTGTGCTTAACCTAACCACGTTGTGCCTTAACCTAACCCACGTTGTGCCTTAACCTAACCCACGTTGTGCCTTAACCTAACCCACGTTGTGCCTTAACCTAACCCACGTTGTGGCCTTAACCTAACCCACGTTGTGGCTTAACCTAACCCACGTTGTGGCTTAACCTAACCCACGTTGGTGGCTTAACCTAACCCACGTTGTGGCTTAACCTAACCCACGGTTGTGGCTTAACCTAACCCACGTTGTGGCTTAACCTAACCCACGTTGTGCCTTAACCTAACCCACGTTGTGCCTTAACCTAACCCACGTTGTGCCTTAACCTAACCCACGTTGTGCCTTAACCTACCCCCCTCTACCCCACGTTGTGCCTTAACCTAACCCACGTTGTGCCTTAACCTAACCCACGTTGTGCCTTAACCTAACCCACGTTGTGCCTTAACCTAACCCACGTTGTGCCTTACCCTGCTCTGTAATTGGCATATGACACGTTACATTAATGTATTGTTTGTCCAACCGCAACCGGCTCAGAATGTTGTGTACACAGCTATGTGTCATCTCCCCATAACAGCTGCATTGCAGTGTGGTACGCCATAGAGACGTGTGGGAGTAATGGACGCAGTGGATGGCGATCAGCATGAGCCGTCTGTTCATGTAGTGGCGCGTGTATGCAGACGTAGTAGTCTCTTCTCACACAATGTGATAGCACGGTGCCCCGCGTTCCACATCTGCGACATGCTACAGAGGCCGGTTGACAGTTGGTCGCGCAATGGAGATCGCATATGTACGGGGGCACCTTCCCACGTGCCCTCTAGTCGGGCACATTTTGTTGCGTGGATGTGAGCGAATGTAGTGTGTCTTGACACCTGACAGGCAGGCATGCAATAATAGTTGACTTTGCAAACGGGGATGGACGTGTACGTTTACTGGTGACGTTACGCAAATGAACAACTGGTAACCCGTTGTGGTGCGGTTGATCTTGCTGGAGGTACATCTGTGAGGGCAACGATCGGTACAGCTACGAAGCGGTCCCCACCATACCAACGAACGTGAATGTGAATCTGGGTGTGAAGCGATACGCGGCTGTGGGTGGGTGGGACTGTCCCCGGCCGGTGAGGGGGGGCCGCCCGGCGTGCTGGCCGCGCGGTGCGTGGGCGCACGCGCTACAGCCGGCTGGTGGGGGCGCCCAGTGGCAGGCGCGCCGGCCGACGGACGCGGCAGGCGGCGCAGCTGCGCGCCGGGGCACCCTGCGCGCGGCGCCGTGCAGCCAAAGTGGGTCCTCGCGGACCCGGTGCGAAGCGCGGTGGACATCTGCAGTGTGCTGGTCCGATTGAGGACTGTGTGCGTTGAGGATGCGCCGCCGCCCGGCACTCGGCGCCGCGACGCCGTCTGCTGCTCGGTCGCCCCAGCGGTTCTCGCTGGTGGTTTGTATCGCAGTTGTGCGGACGTGTTGGCACGTGCGCTGTGCTGGGAGAGTTCGCTTCGGCACCCACGTGGGGCCTTTGCCCTTCTGTGGCGCTGGCGTTGGAGCTGCCGGTCACCGTAGGTGGCGCGTGTTGTCTCCCGCCGGCAATGCCACGACAGCACGCTCCCGGGCCTCTGTCGGCAGCGGCAAGCTCAGTTGGGAGCACGGGTGGTCGCACCTAAAGCGTCTACTCGCCTAACTCCGGGCGATTGCGCCTCTCTCGAACCCGACCAAGTACTTAGGACGGCGCTGCGCGCCGCCGGGACCTGAGAGGGTTTCGAGGTGTATTGTGCAGGGGAGCCCAGCCTCCTCCTGTTTGCAGAATAATTGAGCGGACGCTTGCGTGTTCGCGCGGGCCCCCGGGACACACTCCCGGGCGGCCGGCTGCTCAGCTCTAGTTGACGCAGCTCCCTGGTTGATCCTGCCAGTAGTCATATGCTTGTCTCAAAGATTAAGCCATGCATGTCTCAGTACAAGCCGCATTAAGGTGAAACCGCGAATGGCTCATTAAATCAGTTATGGTTCCTTAGATCGTACCCACGTTACTTGGATAACTGTGGTAATTCTAGAGCTAATACATGCAAACAGAGTCCCGACCAGAGATGGAAGGGACGCTTTTATTAGATCAAAACCAATCGGGTCGGCTCGTCCGGTCCGTTTGCCTTGGTGACTCTGAATAACTTTGGGCTGATCGCACGGTCCTCGTACCGGCGACGCATCTTTCAAATGTCTGCCTTATCAACTGTCGATGGTAGGTTCTGCGCCTACCATGGTTGTAA
>NW_026046282.1:10000-15000 GCF_023864275.1 Schistocerca cancellata
GCGAGCGCACCACAAACAAAAAGACCGCCATCTGCAGGTCCCCCGCAACATGACCTGCTGCACCGACGATACCGCCATCTAGGCGACGCCACGCCGACTACAACATCGCTAGGTCCCACAGTGCCCATTTTTCGACGCCACCCACACAGCCTGCATCATCTGTCCACCACAGGAGCCCCAACGCCAGTGCCTGCGCCGCACGAAGTCGTCGACCGACAATCGCTCCACCCGCACCCGCACGTGCCCCACTCCAACCGCCCAAATCGCAACTCCAGCGGATGAATGGCGGACTCTTCCCGCACTCCTATCGTGCAATCCACCCCTATATCTTGCGTTTCATGAAGAGTTATATCCAATATGCCATATTCCCGCTGTCCCTATACATGCTCTAAGTAGCTCGCTTGCTACAGCAGCAGCAGCACCACCTCCGCGCGCTTCCCTGGGGGCACTGAACCGCAGGACGCGAGACCCCACGCCCTGTGGCAAACAGGGCTCCTCGCAGAATATATACGGTCCCTACCCCGCACAACGATGACGGTGTGGGGGCCATTGTACGACACCGCTTCCTGCGGTGCCAACGCTGTCGTAGAGTCGATACTCCATCTTTGGTAGAAGGCAACCATTCCGCTGTAAATGAGTACGTCGCTCGTAGTTCAGTCACCTCGCAGCACTGCTCAGTAAACTATGCAGGCCCACATAGATAGATCAAATACGCAAATGCCCCTATACATGCTGAACGTCTGTGCAAACAAAACGAACCACACGTCACCCGCACACTCTATCACCCACACACTCTATCACACACTACTCTCTGCCTGTAACAAACACAGATACAATAATTAAGCACCGGCATGGACCAACGTCCGGTGCATCCTATCCGCCACAGTACACCAACCAGACTATGATAACCAGGCCAGGAGGTCCAATCATAAAACAGAATATCCCACTCGTCCGACAACCACAATTGCTCAGATAAGCCACCAACACCCACACATGTCCTACACAGGGGTGCACCCAACATCACCACACTGCCTCGTCTTACAGCACAAACACACTGGCAGGAATGAAACACACAGGTCTGCCGCAACCACAGACACGGCTCGCCCCCCCCTCTCACTGGCGGAAAGCGCATCCCGACGTGACATAACTCCTTTGACACACTGACGCTGCCTCGGGCATCCACGTCCTACGGTCGATATCAACGAACCTCACCCCCCCCCCCCCCCCCACAACACGCCATCCCATACCACATTGTGTACCGTACCCAAACCTAACGTGTACTGTACTACAACGCAATGTGTACCATAACACAACCCAGTTTGTACCTTAACCTAACCTATGTCACCTTAACCTAACCTATGTCACCTTAACCTAACCTATGTCACCTTAACCTAACCTATGTCACCTTAACCTAACCTATGTCACCTTAACCTAACCTATGTCACCTTAACCTAACCTATGTCACCTTAACCTAACCTATGTCACCTTAACCTAACCTATGTCACCTTAACCTAACCTATGTCACCTTAACCTAACCTATGTCACCTTAACCTAACCTGTGTTGCACCTTAACCTACCTCAATTTGCACCGCAATGTAACTCAATTTGCACCGCAATGTAACTCAATTTGCACCGCAATGTAACTCAATTTGCACCGCAATGTAACTCAATTTGCACCGCAATGTAACTCAATTTGCACCGCAATGTAACTCAATTTGCACCGCAATGTAACGCAATTTGCACCGCAATGTAACGCAATTTGCACCGCAATGTAACGCAATTTGCACCGCAATGTAACGCAATTTGCACCGCAATGTAACGCAATTTGTACCGCAATCTACCCCCATGTTGTGCCTTAACCTAACCCACGTTGTGCCTTAACCTAACCCACGTTGTGCCTTAACCTAACCCACGTTGTGGCTTAACCTAACCCACGTTGTGGCTTAACCTAACCCACGTTGTGGCTTAACCTAACCCACGTTGTGGCTTAACCTAACCCACGTTGTGGCTTAACCTAACCCACGTTGTGGCTTAACCTAACCCACGTTGTGGCTTAACCTAACCCACGTTGTGGCTTAACCTAACCCACGTTGTGGCTTAACCTAACCCACGTTGTGGCTTAACCTAACCCACGTTGTGGCTTAACCTAACCCACGTTGTGGCTTAACCTAACCCACGTTGTGGCTTAACCTAACCCACGTTGTGGCTTAACCTAACCCACGTTGTGGCTTAACCTAACCCACGTTGTGGCTTAACCTAACCCACGTTGTGGCTTAACCTAACCCACGTTGTGGCTTAACCTAACCCACGTTGTGCCTTAACCTAACCCACGTTGTGCCTTAACCTAACCCACGTTGTGCCTTAACCTAACCCACGTTGTGCCTTAACCTAACCCACGTTGTGCCTTAACCTAACCCACGTTGTGGCTTAACCTAACCCACGTTGTGGCTTAACCTAACCCACGTTGTGGCTTAACCTAACCCACGTTGTGGCTTAACCTAACCCACGTTGTGGCTTAACCTAACCCACGTTGTGGCTTAACCTAACCCACGTTGTGGCTTAACCTAACCCACGTTGTGCCTTAACCTAACCCACGTTGTGCCTTAACCTAACCCACGTTGTGCCTTAACCTAACCCACGTTGTGCCTTAACCTAACCCACGTTGTGCCTTAACCTAACCCACGTTGTGCCTTAACCTAACCCACGTTGTGCCTTAACCTAACCCACGTTGTGCCTTAACCTAACCCACGTTGTGCCTTAACCTAACCCACGTTGTGCCTTACCCTGCTCTGTAATTGGCATATGACACGTTACATTAATGTATTGTTGTCCAACCGCAACCGGCTCAGAATGTTGTGTACACAGCTATGTGTCATCTCCCCATAACAGCTGCATTGCAGTGTGGTACGCCATAGAGACGTGTGGGAGTAATGGACGCAGTGGATGGCGATCAGCATGAGCCGTCTGTTCATGTAGTGGCGCGTGTATGCAGACGTAGTAGTCTCTTCTCACACAATGTGATAGCACGGTGCCCCGCGTTCCACATCTGCGACATGCTACAGAGGCCGGTTGACAGTTGGTCGCGCAATGGAGATCGCATATGTACGGGGGCACCTTCCACGTGCCCTCTAGTCGGGCACATTTTGTTGCGTGGATGTGAGCGAATGTAGTGTGTCTTGACACCTGACAGGCAGGCATGCAATAATAGTTGACTTTGCAAACGGGGATGGACGTGTACGTTTACTGGTGACGTTACGCAAATGAACAACTGGTAACCCGTTGTGGTGCGGTTGATCTTGCTGGAGGTACATCTGTGAGGGCAACGATCGGTACAGCTACGAAGCGGTCCCCACCATACCAACGAACGTGAATGTGAATCTGGGTGTGAAGCGATACGCGGCTGTGGGTGGGTGGGACTGTCCCCGGCCGGTGAGGGGGGGCCGCCCGGCGTGCTGGCCGCGCGGTGCGTGGGCGCACGCGCTACAGCCGGCTGGTGGGGGCGCCCAGTGGCAGGCGCGCCGGCCGACGGACGCGGCAGGCGGCGCAGCTGCGCGCCGGGGCACCCTGCGCGCGGCGCCGTGCAGCCAAAGTGGGTCCTCGCGGACCCGGTGCGAAGCGCGGTGGACATCTGCAGTGTGCTGGTCCGATTGAGGACTGTGTGCGTTGAGGATGCGCCGCCGCCCGGCACTCGGCGCCGCGACGCCGTCTGCTGCTCGGTCGCCCCAGCGGTTCTCGCTGGTGGTTTGTATCGCAGTTGTGCGGACGTGTTGGCACGTGCGCTGTGCTGGGAGAGTTCGCTTCGGCACCCACGTGGGGCCTTTGCCCTTCTGTGGCGCTGGCGTTGGAGCTGCCGGTCACCGTAGGTGGCGCGTGTTGTCTCCCGCCGGCAATGCCACGACAGCACGCTCCCGGGCCTCTGTCGGCAGCGGCAAGCTCAGTTGGGAGCACGGGTGGTCGCACCTAAAGCGTCTACTCGCCTAACTCCGGGCGATTGCGCCTCTCTCGAACCCGACCAAGTACTTAGGACGGCGCTGCGCGCCGCCGGGACCTGAGAGGGTTTCGAGGTGTATTGTGCAGGGGAGCCCAGCCTCCTCCTGTTTGCAGAATAATTGAGCGGACGCTTGCGTGTTCGCGCGGGCCCCCGGGACACACTCCCGGGCGGCCGGCTGCTCAGCTCTAGTTGACGCAGCTCCCTGGTTGATCCTGCCAGTAGTCATATGCTTGTCTCAAAGATTAAGCCATGCATGTCTCAGTACAAGCCGCATTAAGGTGAAACCGCGAATGGCTCATTAAATCAGTTATGGTTCCTTAGATCGTACCCACGTTACTTGGATAACTGTGGTAATTCTAGAGCTAATACATGCAAACAGAGTCCCGACCAGAGATGGAAGGGACGCTTTTATTAGATCAAAACCAATCGGTCGGCTCGTCCGGTCCGTTTGCCTTGGTGACTCTGAATAACTTTGGGCTGATCGCACGGTCCTCGTACCGGCGACGCATCTTTCAAATGTCTGCCTTATCAACTGTCGATGGTAGGTTCTGCGCCTACCATGGTTGTAACGGGTAACGGGGAATCAGGGTTCGATTCCGGAGAGGGAGCCTGAGAAACGGCTACCACATCCAAGGAAGGCAGCAGGCGCGCAAATTACCCACTCCCGGCACGGGGAGGTAGTGACGAAAAATAACGATACGGGACTCATCCGAGGCCCCGTAATCGGAATGAGTACACTTTAAATCCTTTAACGAGTATCTATTGGAGGGCAAGTCTGGTGCCAGCAGCCGCGGTAATTCCAGCTCCAATAGCGTATATTAAAGTTGTTGCGGTTAAAAAGCTCGTAGTTGGATTTGTGTCCCACGCTGTTGGTTCACCGCCCGTCGGTGTTTAACTGGCATGTATCGTGGGACGTCCTGCCGGTGGGGCGAGCCGAAGGCGTGCGACCGCCTCGTGCGTGTTCGTGCGTCCCGAGGCGGACCCCGTTGAAATCCTACCAAGGTGCTCT
>NW_026046282.1:22500-25000 GCF_023864275.1 Schistocerca cancellata
GCACTGAACCGCAGGACGCGAGACCCCACGCCCTGTGGCAAACAGGGCTCCTCGCAGAATATATACGGTCCCTACCCCGCACAACGATGACGGTGTGGGGGCCATTGTACGACACCGCTTCCTGCGGTGCCAACGCTGTCGTAGAGTCGATACTCCATCTTTGGTAGAAGGCAACCATTCCGCTGTAAATGAGTACGTCGCTCGTAGTTCAGTCACCTCGCAGCACTGCTCAGTAAACTATGCAGGCCCACATAGATAGATCAAATACGCAAATGCCCCTATACATGCTGAACGTCTGTGCAAACAAAACGAACCACACGTCACCCGCACACTCTATCACCCACACACTCTATCACACACTACTCTCTGCCTGTAACAAACACAGATACAATAATTAAGCACCGGCATGGACCAACGTCCGGTGCATCCTATCCGCCACAGTACACCAACCAGACTATGATAACCAGGCCAGGAGGTCCAATCATAAAACAGAATATCCCACTCGTCCGACAACCACAATTGCTCAGATAAGCCACCAACACCCACACATGTCCTACACAGGGGTGCACCCAACATCACCACACTGCCTCGTCTTACAGCACAAACACACTGGCAGGAATGAAACACACAGGTCTGCCGCAACCACAGACACGGCTCGCCCCCCCCTCTCACTGGCGGAAAGCGCATCCCGACGTGACATAACTCCTTTGACACACTGACGCTGCCTCGGGCATCCACGTCCTACGGTCGATATCAACGAACCTCACCCCCCCCCCCCCCCCCCACAACACGCCATCCCATACCACATTGTGTACCGTACCCAAACCTAACGTGTACTGTACTACAACGCAATGTGTACCATAACACAACCCAGTTTGTACCTTAACCTAACCTATGTCACCTTAACCTAACCTATGTCACCTTAACCTAACCTATGTCACCTTAACCTAACCTATGTCACCTTAACCTAACCTATGTCACCTTAACCTAACCTATGTCACCTTAACCTAACCTATGTCACCTTAACCTAACCTATGTCACCTTAACCTAACCTATGTCACCTTAACCTAACCTATGTCACCTTAACCTAACCTATGTCACCTTAACCTAACCTGTGTTGCACCTTAACCTACCTCAATTTGCACCGCAATGTAACTCAATTTGCACCGCAATGTAACTCAATTTGCACCGCAATGTAACTCAATTTGCACCGCAATGTAACTCAATTTGCACCGCAATGTAACTCAATTTGCACCGCAATGTAACTCAATTTGCACCGCAATGTAACGCAATTTGCACCGCAATGTAACGCAATTTGCACCGCAATGTAACGCAATTTGCACCGCAATGTAACGCAATTTGCACCGCAATGTAACGCAATTTGTACCGCAATCTACCCCCATGTTGTGCCTTAACCTAACCCACGTTGTGCCTTAACCTAACCCACGTTGTGCCTTAACCTAACCCACGTTGTGGCTTAACCTAACCCACGTTGTGGCTTAACCTAACCCACGTTGTGGCTTAACCTAACCCACGTTGTGGCTTAACCTAACCCACGTTGTGGCTTAACCTAACCCACGTTGTGGCTTAACCTAACCCACGTTGTGGCTTAACCTAACCCACGTTGTGGCTTAACCTAACCCACGTTGTGGCTTAACCTAACCCACGTTGTGGCTTAACCTAACCCACGTTGTGGCTTAACCTAACCCACGTTGTGGCTTAACCTAACCCACGTTGTGGCTTAACCTAACCCACGTTGTGGCTTAACCTAACCCACGTTGTGGCTTAACCTAACCCACGTTGTGGCTTAACCTAACCCACGTTGTGGCTTAACCTAACCCACGTTGTGCCTTAACCTAACCCACGTTGTGCCTTAACCTAACCCACGTTGTGCCTTAACCTAACCCACGTTGTGCCTTAACCTAACCCACGTTGTGCCTTAACCTAACCCACGTTGTGGCTTAACCTAACCCACGTTGTGGCTTAACCTAACCCACGTTGTGGCTTAACCTAACCCACGTTGTGGCTTAACCTAACCCACGTTGTGGCTTAACCTAACCCACGTTGTGGCTTAACCTAACCCACGTTGTGGCTTAACCTAACCCACGTTGTGCCTTAACCTAACCCACGTTGTGCCTTAACCTAACCCACGTTGTGCCTTAACCTAACCCACGTTGTGCCTTAACCTAACCCACGTTGTGCCTTAACCTAACCCACGTTGTGCCTTAACCTAACCCACGTTGTGCCTTAACCTAACCCACGTTGTGCCTTAACCTAACCCACGTTGTGCCTTAACCTAACCCACGTTGTGCCTTACCCTGCTCTGTAATTGGCATATGACACGTTACATTAATGTATTGTTGTCCAACCGCAACCGGCTCAGAATGTTGTGTACACAGCTATGTGTCATCTCCCCATAACAGCTGCATTGCAGTGTGGTACGCCATAGAGACGTGTGGGAGTAATGGACGCAGTGGATGGCGATCAGCATGAGCCGTCT
>NW_026046283.1:0-5000 GCF_023864275.1 Schistocerca cancellata
CAGTGAATTATTATTGTTGTTTTGTGACGTCGTCAATTGTTCTGTCCCTGTGGACAGATGCAACAGAGGTGAACATCATTTCGTTGAGGGCGTTTATTATTTCCATGTATCTGCAACGAGTAATAGGAGGGTGGAAAATAGTACGAAGTATGCTTGCGTGAATAACGCGTGGTCAACGGTTCGCGCGCGCCCTCTGGTCCCGACGCCATCAACGTCCACAATAAACAGACCATACCGCATGATGTTGACAATGCCGCCCACAGGCACAACACAGCCATCTTTGGGAATGTGACCAAACTACATTGCCATCCGGCCCAGAAACGACACCTCCATCTACAGGAATCCAACGAAACTACGCCAACCATACCTCCAAAACACGGCACCGCCATCTATGACAATGTGACGAAACCACATGCAATAGCTCCATCTACGCGAATCGGACGACACTACGTCCACCATGTCGAGCGCACCACAAACAAAAATACCGCCACCTGCAGGTCCCCCGCAACATGACCTGCTGCACCGATGATACCGCCATCTATGAGACGCCACGCCGACTACGACATCGCTAGGTCCCACAGTGCCCATTTTCCGACGCCACCCACAAACCCTGCATCATCTGCCCACCACAGGAGCCCCAACGCCTGTGCCTGCGTCGCACGAAGTCGTCGACCGACAATCGCTCCACCCGCACCCGCACGTGCCCCACCCCAACCGCCCAAATCGCAACTCCAGCGGATGAACGGCGGACTCTTCCCGCACTCGTAACGTGCAATCCGCCCCTATATCTTGCGTTTCATGAAGAGTTATATCGAATATGCCATATTCCCGCTGTCCCTATACATGCTGTAAGTAGCTCGCTTGCTACAGCAGCAGCAGCAGCAGCACCACCTCCGCGCGCTTCCCTGGGGGCACTGAACCGCAGGATGCGAGACCCCACGCCCAGTGGCAAACAGGGCTCCTCTCAGAATATAGGCGGTCCCTACCCCTCACAACGATGACGGTGGGAGGGCCGTTTTACGAGACCATTTCCTGCGGTGCCAACGCTGTCGTAGAGCCGATACTCCATCTTTGGTACAAGGCAATCATTCCGCTGTAAATCAGTACGTCACTCGTAGTTCAGTCACCTCACAGCACTGCTCAGTAAACTATGCAGGCCCACATAGATAGATTATGATAGATTATATACGCAAATGCCCCTATACATGCTGAACGTCCGTACACACAAAATGAACCACACGTCAGCCACACACTCTATCACACACTACTCTCTGCCTGTAACAGACACAGATACAACTACTAAGCACCAGCATGGACCAACGTCCGGTGCATCCTATCCGCCACAGTACACCAACTACGCTATGATAACCAGACCGGGAGGTCCAATCATAAAACAGAATACCCCACTCGTCCGACAACCACAATTGCTCAGAGAAGCCACCAACACCCACACATGTCCTACACAGGGGTGCACCCATCACCACCACACTGCCTCGTCTTACAGCACAAACACACTGGCAGGAATGAAACACACAGGTCTGCCGCAACCACAGACACGGCTCGCCCCCTCTCACTGGCGAAAAGCGCATCCCGACGTGACATAACTCCTTTGACACACTGACGCTGCCTCGGGCATCCACGTCCTACGGTCGATATCAACGAACCTCCCCCCCCCCCCTCCCCCCCACAACACGCCATCCCATACCACATTGTGTACCGTACCCAAACCTAACGTGTACTGTACTACAACGCAATGTGTACCATAACACAACCCAGTTTGTACCTTAACCTAACCTATGTCACCTTAACCTAACCTATGTCACCTTAACCTAACCTATGTCACCTTAACCTAACCTATGTCACCTTAACCTAACCTATGTCACCTTAACCTAACCTATGTCACCTTAACCTAACCTATGTCACCTTAACCTAACCTATGTCACCTTAACCTAACCCATCTTGCACCTTAACCTAACCCATCTTGCACCTTAACCTAACCCATCTTGCACCTTAACCTAACCCATCTTGCACCTTAACCTAACCCATCTTGCACCTTAACCTAACCCATCTTGCACCTTAACCTAACCTATGTTGCACCTTAACCTAACCTGTGTTGCACCTTAACCTACCTCAATTTGCACCGCAATGTAACGCAATTTGCACCGCAATGTAACGCAATTTGCACCGCAATGTAACGCAATTTGCACCGCAATGTAACGCAATTTGCACCGCAATGTAACGCAATTTGCACCGCAATGTAACGCAATTTGCACCGCAATGTAACGCAATTTGCACCGCAATGTAACGCAATTTGCACCGCAATGTAACGCAATTTGCACCGCAATGTAACTCAATTTGCACCGCAATGTAACTCAATTTGCACCGCAATGTAACTCAATTTGCACCGCAATGTAACTCAATTTGCACCGCAATGTAACTCAATTTGCACCGCAATGTAACTCAATTTGCACCGCAATGTAATGCAATTTGCACCGCAATGTAATGCAATTTGCACCGCAATGTAATGCAATTTGTACCGCAATCTACCCCCACATTGTGCCTTAACCTAACCCACATTGTGCCTTAACCTAACCCACATTGTGCCTTAACCTAACCCACGTTGTGCCTTAACCTAACCCACGTTGTGCCTTAACCTAACCCACGTTGTGCCTTAACCTAACCCACGTTGTGCCTTAACCTAACCCACGTTGTGCCTTAACCTAACCCAAGTTGTGCCTTAACCTAACCCAAGTTGTGCCTTAACCTAACCCAAGTTGTGCCTTAACCTAACCCAAGTTGTGCCTTAACCTAACCCAAGTTGTGCCTTAACCTAACCCAAGTTGTGCCTTAACCTAACCCAAGTTGTGCCTTAACCTAACCCAAGTTGTGCCTTAACCTAACCCAAGTTGTGCCTTAACCTAACCCAAGTTGTGCCTTAACCTAACCCAAGTTGTGCCTTAACCTAACCCAAGTTGTGCCTTAACCTAACCCAAGTTGTGCCTTACCCTGCTCTGTAATTGGCATATGACACGTTACATTAATGTATTGTCCAACCGCAACCCGCTCAGAATGTTGTGTACACAGCTACGTGTCATCTCCCCATAACAGCTGCATTGCAGTGTGGTACGCCATAGAGACGTGTGGGAGTAATGGACGCAGTGGATGGCGATCAGCATGAGCCGTCTGTTCATGTAGTGGCGCGTGTATGCAGACGTAGTAGTCTCTTCTCACACAATGTGATAGCACGGTGCCCCGCGTTCCACATCTGCGACATGCTACAGAGGCCGGTTGACAGTTGGTCGCGCAATGGACATCGCATACGTACGGGGGCACCTTCCACGTGCCCTCTAGTCGGGCACATTTTGTTGCGTGGATGTGAGCGGATGTAGTGTGTCTTGACACCTGACAGGCAGGCATGCAATAATAGTTGACTTTGCAAACGGGGATGGACGTGTACGTTTACTGGTGACGTTACGCAAATGAACAACTGGTAACCCGTTGTGGTGCGGTTGTCCTTGCTGGAGGTACATCTGTGAGGGCAACGATCGGTACAGCTACGAAGCGGTCCCCACCATACCAACGAACGTGAATGTGAATCTGGGTGTGAAGCGATACGCGGCTGTGGGTGGGTGGGACTGTCCCCGGCCGGTGAGGGGGGGCCGCCCGGCGTGCTGGCCGCGCGGTGCGTGGGCGCACGCGCTACAGCCGGCTGGTGGGGGCGCCCAGTGGCAGGCGCGCCGGCCGACGGACGCGGCAGGCGGCGCAGCTGCGCGCCGGGGCACCCTGCGCGCGGCGCCGTGCAGCCAAAGTGGGTCCTCGCCGGCCCGGTGCGAAGCGCGGTGGACATCTGCAGTGTGCTGGTCCGATTGAGGACTGTGTGCGTTGAGGATGCGCCGCCGCCCGGCACTCGGCGCCGCGACGCCGTCTGCTGCTCGGTCGCCCCAGCGGTTCTCGCTGGTGGTTTGTATCGCAGTTGTGCAGACGTGTTGGCACGTGCGCTGTGCTGGGAGAGTTCGCTTCGGCACCCACGTGGGGCCTTTGCCCTTCTGTGGCGCTGGCGTTGGAGCTGCCGGTCACCGTAGGTGGCGCGTGTTGTCTCCCGCCGGCAATGCCACGACAGCACGCTCCCGGGCCTCTGTCGGCAGCGGCAAGCTCAGTTGGGAGCACGGGTGGTCGCACCTAAAGCGTCTACTCGCCTAACTCCGGGCGATTGCGCCTCTCTCGAACCCGACCAAGTACTTAGGACGGCGCTGCGCGCCGCCGGGACCTGAGAGGGTTTCGAGGTGTATTGTGCAGGGGAGCTCAGCCTCCTCCTGTTTGCAGAATAATTGAGCGGACGCTTGCGTGTTCGCGCGGGGCCCCTGGGACACACTCCCGGGCGGCCGGCTGCTCAGCTCTAGTTGACGCAGCTCCCTGGTTGATCCTGCCAGTAGTCATATGCTTGTCTCAAAGATTAAGCCATGCATGTCTCAGTACAAGCCGCATTAAGGTGAAACCGCGAATGGCTCATTAAATCAGTTATGGTTCCTTAGATCGTACCCACGTTACTTGGATAACTGTGGTAATTCTAGAGCTAATACATGCAAACAGAGTCCCGACCAGAGATGGAAGGGACGCTTTTATTAGATCAAAACCAATCGGTCGGCTCGTCCGGTCCGTTTGCCTTGGTGACTCTGAATAACTTTGGGCTGATCGCACGGTCCTCGTACCGGCGACGCATCTTTCAAATGTCTGCCTTATCAACTGTCGATGGTAGGTTCTGCGCCTACCATGGTTGTAACGGGTAACGGGGAATCAGGGTTCGATTCCGGAGAGGGAGCCTGAGAAACGGCTACCACATCCAAGGAAGGCAGCAGGCGCGCAAATTACCCACTCCCGGCACGGGGAGGTAGTGACGAAAAATAACGATACGGGACTCATCCGAGGCCCCGTAATCGGAATGAGTACACTTTAAATCCTTTAACGAGTATCTATTGGAGGGCAAGTCTGGTGCCAGCAGC
>NW_026046283.1:12500-17500 GCF_023864275.1 Schistocerca cancellata
ATCGCTCCACCCGCACCCGCACGTGCCCCACCCCAACCGCCCAAATCGCAACTCCAGCGGATGAACGGCGGACTCTTCCCGCACTCGTAACGTGCAATCCGCCCCTATATCTTGCGTTTCATGAAGAGTTATATCGAATATGCCATATTCCCGCTGTCCCTATACATGCTGTAAGTAGCTCGCTTGCTACAGCAGCAGCAGCAGCAGCAGCACCACCTCCGCGCGCTTCCCTGGGGGCACTGAACCGCAGGATGCGAGACCCCACGCCCAGTGGCAAACAGGGCTCCTCTCAGAATATAGGCGGTCCCTACCCCTCACAACGATGACGGTGGGAGGGCCGTTTTACGAGACCATTTCCTGCGGTGCCAACGCTGTCGTAGAGCCGATACTCCATCTTTGGTACAAGGCAATCATTCCGCTGTAAATCAGTACGTCACTCGTAGTTCAGTCACCTCACAGCACTGCTCAGTAAACTATGCAGGCCCACATAGATAGATTATGATAGATTATATACGCAAATGCCCCTATACATGCTGAACGTCCGTACACACAAAATGAACCACACGTCAGCCACACACTCTATCACACACTACTCTCTGCCTGTAACAGACACAGATACAACTACTAAGCACCAGCATGGACCAACGTCCGGTGCATCCTATCCGCCACAGTACACCAACTACGCTATGATAACCAGACCGGGAGGTCCAATCATAAAACAGAATACCCCACTCGTCCGACAACCACAATTGCTCAGAGAAGCCACCAACACCCACACATGTCCTACACAGGGGTGCACCCATCACCACCACACTGCCTCGTCTTACAGCACAAACACACTGGCAGGAATGAAACACACAGGTCTGCCGCAACCACAGACACGGCTCGCCCCCTCTCACTGGCGAAAAGCGCATCCCGACGTGACATAACTCCTTTGACACACTGACGCTGCCTCGGGCATCCACGTCCTACGGTCGATATCAACGAACCTCCCCCCCCCCCTCCCCCCCACAACACGCCATCCCATACCACATTGTGTACCGTACCCAAACCTAACGTGTACTGTACTACAACGCAATGTGTACCATAACACAACCCAGTTTGTACCTTAACCTAACCTATGTCACCTTAACCTAACCTATGTCACCTTAACCTAACCTATGTCACCTTAACCTAACCTATGTCACCTTAACCTAACCTATGTCACCTTAACCTAACCTATGTCACCTTAACCTAACCTATGTCACCTTAACCTAACCTATGTCACCTTAACCTAACCCATCTTGCACCTTAACCTAACCCATCTTGCACCTTAACCTAACCCATCTTGCACCTTAACCTAACCCATCTTGCACCTTAACCTAACCCATCTTGCACCTTAACCTAACCCATCTTGCACCTTAACCTAACCTATGTTGCACCTTAACCTAACCTGTGTTGCACCTTAACCTACCTCAATTTGCACCGCAATGTAACGCAATTTGCACCGCAATGTAACGCAATTTGCACCGCAATGTAACGCAATTTGCACCGCAATGTAACGCAATTTGCACCGCAATGTAACGCAATTTGCACCGCAATGTAACGCAATTTGCACCGCAATGTAACGCAATTTGCACCGCAATGTAACGCAATTTGCACCGCAATGTAACGCAATTTGCACCGCAATGTAACTCAATTTGCACCGCAATGTAACTCAATTTGCACCGCAATGTAACTCAATTTGCACCGCAATGTAACTCAATTTGCACCGCAATGTAACTCAATTTGCACCGCAATGTAACTCAATTTGCACCGCAACGTAATGCAATTTGCACCGCAATGTAATGCAATTTGCACCGCAATGTAATGCAATTTGTACCGCAATCTACCCCCACATTGTGCCTTAACCTAACCCACATTGTGCCTTAACCTAACCCACATTGTGCCTTAACCTAACCCACGTTGTGCCTTAACCTAACCCACGTTGTGCCTTAACCTAACCCACGTTGTGCCTTAACCTAACCCACGTTGTGCCTTAACCTAACCCACGTTGTGCCTTAACCTAACCCAAGTTGTGCCTTAACCTAACCCAAGTTGTGCCTTAACCTAACCCAAGTTGTGCCTTAACCTAACCCAAGTTGTGCCTTAACCTAACCCAAGTTGTGCCTTAACCTAACCCAAGTTGTGCCTTAACCTAACCCAAGTTGTGCCTTAACCTAACCCAAGTTGTGCCTTAACCTAACCCAAGTTGTGCCTTAACCTAACCCAAGTTGTGCCTTAACCTAACCCAAGTTGTGCCTTAACCTAACCCAAGTTGTGCCTTACCCTGCTCTGTAATTGGCATATGACACGTTACATTAATGTATTGTCCAACCGCAACCCGCTCAGAATGTTGTGTACACAGCTACGTGTCATCTCCCCATAACAGCTGCATTGCAGTGTGGTACGCCATAGAGACGTGTGGGAGTAATGGACGCAGTGGATGGCGATCAGCATGAGCCGTCTGTTCATGTAGTGGCGCGTGTATGCAGACGTAGTAGTCTCTTCTCACACAATGTGATAGCACGGTGCCCCGCGTTCCACATCTGCGACATGCTACAGAGGCCGGTTGACAGTTGGTCGCGCAATGGACATCGCATACGTACGGGGGCACCTTCCACGTGCCCTCTAGTCGGGCACATTTTGTTGCGTGGATGTGAGCGGATGTAGTGTGTCTTGACACCTGACAGGCAGGCATGCAATAATAGTTGACTTTGCAAACGGGGATGGACGTGTACGTTTACTGGTGACGTTACGCAAATGAACAACTGGTAACCCGTTGTGGTGCGGTTGTCCTTGCTGGAGGTACATCTGTGAGGGCAACGATCGGTACAGCTACGAAGCGGTCCCCACCATACCAACGAACGTGAATGTGAATCTGGGTGTGAAGCGATACGCGGCTGTGGGTGGGTGGGACTGTCCCCGGCCGGTGAGGGGGGGCCGCCCGGCGTGCTGGCCGCGCGGTGCGTGGGCGCACGCGCTACAGCCGGCTGGTGGGGGCGCCCAGTGGCAGGCGCGCCGGCCGACGGACGCGGCAGGCGGCGCAGCTGCGCGCCGGGGCACCCTGCGCGCGGCGCCGTGCAGCCAAAGTGGGTCCTCGCCGGCCCGGTGCGAAGCGCGGTGGACATCTGCAGTGTGCTGGTCCGATTGAGGACTGTGTGCGTTGAGGATGCGCCGCCGCCCGGCACTCGGCGCCGCGACGCCGTCTGCTGCTCGGTCGCCCCAGCGGTTCTCGCTGGTGGTTTGTATCGCAGTTGTGCAGACGTGTTGGCACGTGCGCTGTGCTGGGAGAGTTCGCTTCGGCACCCACGTGGGGCCTTTGCCCTTCTGTGGCGCTGGCGTTGGAGCTGCCGGTCACCGTAGGTGGCGCGTGTTGTCTCCCGCCGGCAATGCCACGACAGCACGCTCCCGGGCCTCTGTCGGCAGCGGCAAGCTCAGTTGGGAGCACGGGTGGTCGCACCTAAAGCGTCTACTCGCCTAACTCCGGGCGATTGCGCCTCTCTCGAACCCGACCAAGTACTTAGGACGGCGCTGCGCGCCGCCGGGACCTGAGAGGGTTTCGAGGTGTATTGTGCAGGGGAGCTCAGCCTCCTCCTGTTTGCAGAATAATTGAGCGGACGCTTGCGTGTTCGCGCGGGCCCCTGGGACACACTCCCGGGCGGCCGGCTGCTCAGCTCTAGTTGACGCAGCTCCCTGGTTGATCCTGCCAGTAGTCATATGCTTGTCTCAAAGATTAAGCCATGCATGTCTCAGTACAAGCCGCATTAAGGTGAAACCGCGAATGGCTCATTAAATCAGTTATGGTTCCTTAGATCGTACCCACGTTACTTGGATAACTGTGGTAATTCTAGAGCTAATACATGCAAACAGAGTCCCGACCAGAGATGGAAGGGACGCTTTTATTAGATCAAAACCAATCGGTCGGCTCGTCCGGTCCGTTTGCCTTGGTGACTCTGAATAACTTTGGGCTGATCGCACGGTCCTCGTACCGGCGACGCATCTTTCAAATGTCTGCCTTATCAACTGTCGATGGTAGGTTCTGCGCCTACCATGGTTGTAACGGGTAACGGGGAATCAGGGTTCGATTCCGGAGAGGGAGCCTGAGAAACGGCTACCACATCCAAGGAAGGCAGCAGGCGCGCAAATTACCCACTCCCGGCACGGGGAGGTAGTGACGAAAAATAACGATACGGGACTCATCCGAGGCCCCGTAATCGGAATGAGTACACTTTAAATCCTTTAACGAGTATCTATTGGAGGGCAAGTCTGGTGCCAGCAGCCGCGGTAATTCCAGCTCCAATAGCGTATATTAAAGTTGTTGCGGTTAAAAAGCTCGTAGTTGGATTTGTGTCCCACGCTGTTGGTTCACCGCCCGTCGGTGTTTAACTGGCATGTATCGTGGGACGTCCTGCCGGTGGGGCGAGCCGAAGGCGTGCGACCGCCTCGTGCGTGTTCGTGCGTCCCGAGGCGGACCCCGTTGAAATCCTACCAAGGTGCTCTTTATTGAGTGTCTGGGTGGGCCGGCACGTTTACTTTGAACAAATTAGAGTGCTTAAAGCAGGCAAGCCCGCCTGAATACTGTGTGCATGGAATAATGGAATAGGACCTCGGTTCTATTTTGTTGGTTTTCGGAACCCGAGGTAATGATTAATAGGGACAGGCGGGGGCATTCGTATTGCGACGTTAGAGGTGAAATTCTTGGATCGTCGCAAGACGAACAGAAGCGAAAGCATTTGCCAAGTATGTTTTCATTAATCAAGAACGAAAGTTAGAGGTTCGAAGGCGATCAGATACCGCCCTAGTTCTAACCATAAACGATGCCAGCCAGCGATCCGCCGCAGTTCCTCCGATGACTCGGCGGGCAGCCTCCGGGAAACCAAAGCTTTTGGGTTCCGGGGGAAGTATGGTTGCAAAGCTGAAACTTAAAGGAATTGACGGAAGGGCACCACCAGGAGTGGAGCCTGCGGCTTAATTTGACT
>NW_026046283.1:25000-27500 GCF_023864275.1 Schistocerca cancellata
GAGGTCCAATCATAAAACAGAATACCCCACTCGTCCGACAACCACAATTGCTCAGAGAAGCCACCAACACCCACACATGTCCTACACAGGGGTGCACCCATCACCACCACACTGCCTCGTCTTACAGCACAAACACACTGGCAGGAATGAAACACACAGGTCTGCCGCAACCACAGACACGGCTCGCCCCCTCTCACTGGCGAAAAGCGCATCCCGACGTGACATAACTCCTTTGACACACTGACGCTGCCTCGGGCATCCACGTCCTACGGTCGATATCAACGAACCTCCCCCCCCCCCTCCCCCCACAACACGCCATCCCATACCACATTGTGTACCGTACCCAAACCTAACGTGTACTGTACTACAACGCAATGTGTACCATAACACAACCCAGTTTGTACCTTAACCTAACCTATGTCACCTTAACCTAACCTATGTCACCTTAACCTAACCTATGTCACCTAACCTAACCTATGTCACCTTAACCTAACCTATGTCACCTTAACCTAACCTATGTCACCTTAACCTAACCTATGTCACCTTAACCTAACCTATGTCACCTTAACCTAACCCATCTTGCACCTTAACCTAACCCATCTTGCACCTTAACCTAACCCATCTTGCACCTTAACCTAACCCATCTTGCACCTTAACCTAACCCATCTTGCACCTTAACCTAACCCATCTTGCACCTTAACCTAACCTATGTTGCACCTTAACCTAACCTGTGTTGCACCTTAACCTACCTCAATTTGCACCGCAATGTAACGCAATTTGCACCGCAATGTAACGCAATTTGCACCGCAATGTAACGCAATTTGCACCGCAATGTAACGCAATTTGCACCGCAATGTAACGCAATTTGCACCGCAATGTAACGCAATTTGCACCGCAATGTAACGCAATTTGCACCGCAATGTAACGCAATTTGCACCGCAATGTAACTCAATTTGCACCGCAATGTAACTCAATTTGCACCGCAATGTAACTCAATTTGCACCGCAATGTAACTCAATTTGCACCGCAATGTAACTCAATTTGCACCGCAATGTAACTCAATTTGCACCGCAATGTAATGCAATTTGCACCGCAATGTAATGCAATTTGCACCGCAATGTAATGCAATTTGTACCGCAATCTACCCCCACATTGTGCCTTAACCTAACCCACATTGTGCCTTAACCTAACCCACATTGTGCCTTAACCTAACCCACGTTGTGCCTTAACCTAACCCACGTTGTGCCTTAACCTAACCCACGTTGTGCCTTAACCTAACCCACGTTGTGCCTTAACCTAACCCACGTTGTGCCTTAACCTAACCCAAGTTGTGCCTTAACCTAACCCAAGTTGTGCCTTAACCTAACCCAAGTTGTGCCTTAACCTAACCCAAGTTGTGCCTTAACCTAACCAAGTTGTGCCTTAACCTAACCCAAGTTGTGCCTTAACCTAACCCAAGTTGTGCCTTAACCTAACCCAAGTTGTGCCTTAACCTAACCCAAGTTGTGCCTTAACCTAACCCAAGTTGTGCCTTAACCTAACCCAAGTTGTGCCTTAACCTAACCCAAGTTGTGCCTTAACCTAACCCAAGTTGTGCCTTACCCTGCTCTGTAATTGGCATATGACACGTTACATTAATGTATTGTCCAACCGCAACCCGCTCAGAATGTTGTGTACACAGCTACGTGTCATCTCCCCATAACAGCTGCATTGCAGTGTGGTACGCCATAGAGACGTGTGGGAGTAATGGACGCAGTGGATGGCGATCAGCATGAGCCGTCTGTTCATGTAGTGGCGCGTGTATGCAGACGTAGTAGTCTCTTCTCACACAATGTGATAGCACGGTGCCCCGCGTTCCACATCTGCGACATGCTACAGAGGCCGGTTGACAGTTGGTCGCGCAATGGACATCGCATACGTACGGGGGCACCTTCCACGTGCCCTCTAGTCGGGCACATTTTGTTGCGTGGATGTGAGCGGATGTAGTGTGTCTTGACACCTGACAGGCAGGCATGCAATAATAGTTGACTTTGCAAACGGGGATGGACGTGTACGTTTACTGGTGACGTTACGCAAATGAACAACTGGTAACCCGTTGTGGTGCGGTTGTCCTTGCTGGAGGTACATCTGTGAGGGCAACGATCGGTACAGCTACGAAGCGGTCCCCACCATACCAACGAACGTGAATGTGAATCTGGGTGTGAAGCGATACGCGGCTGTGGTGGGTGGGACTGTCCCCGGCCGGTGAGGGGGGCCGCCCGGCGTGCTGGCCGCGCGGTGCGTGGGCGCACGCGCTACAGCCGGCTGGTGGGGGCGCCCAGTGGCAGGCGCGCCGGCCGACGGACGCGGCAGGCGGCGCAGCTGCGCGCCGGGGCACCCTGCGCGCGGCGCCGTGCAGCCAAAGTGGGTCCTCGCCGGCCCGGTGCGAAGCGCGGTGGACATCTGCAGTGTGCTGGTCCGATTGAGGACTGTGTGCGTTGAGGATGCGCCGCCGCCCGGC
>NW_026046284.1:0-5000 GCF_023864275.1 Schistocerca cancellata
GGACTCTTCCCTGTTCGCTCGCCGCTACTGGGGGAATCCTTGTTAGTTTCTTTTCCTCCGCTTAGTAATATGCTTAAATTCAGCGGGTAGTCTCGCCTGCTCTGAGGTCGTTGTACGAGGTGTCGCACGCCACACCGCCAGCCGGCTGTGCACGCTACCGAGAAAGTACCGGTATGCGAACCGCCAGGCGACGGGCGCGCATCGCACGTTTGAGGAGACGCGGCCGGCCCCACAGGCGGCCACGACACTCCCAGGTCTCCGAAGCGGGACAAACGCCGCGCGCTTCAGTATACGTAGCCGACCCTCAGCCAGACGTGGCCCGGGAACGGAATCCATGGACCGCAATGTGCGTTCGAAACGTCGATGTTCATGTGTCCTGCAGTTCACATGTCGACGCGCAATTTGCTGCGTTCTTCATCGACCCACGAGCCGAGTGATCCACCGTCCTGGGTGATCTTTTTCATTTAGTTTCCACTGTCTCTTTCAAGACAGTTGCATAGGCGGGACTGAGGCGTTTGACGGCCCCTGTTCCAGCATTCCTGTGTCCAACGGCCTCACGGCCGATGGGCGTCGTACGGCTCCACACCGGAGCGGACAGGCACTCGGGCGAAAGTCATTCAAAACCGGCGCGAGGCGCCAGGTGCCGCAGGCCAGCCGCTCCAGAGCTTCAGCGCTCGTACCACACAACATTTCCGTTAGTTTTGAGAGGCACGCGTGGTTCCGCACGCGGCGCACGGCTGCTGCCGTACAGGTAGCGTGTTGCGCGACACGACACGCACATCGAAAGACATGCAGTCTAGTCGGTAATGATCCTTCCGCAGGTTCACCTACGGAAACCTTGTTACGACTTTTACTTCCTCTAAATGATCAAGTTTGGTCATCTTTCCGGTAGCATCGGCAACGACAGAGTCGATGCCGCGTACCAGTCCGAAGACCTCACTAAATCATTCAATCGGTAGTAGCGACGGGCGGTGTGTACAAAGGGCAGGGACGTAATCAACGCGAGCTTATGACTCGCGCTTACTGGGAATTCCTCGTTCATGGGGAACAATTGCAAGCCCCAATCCCTAGCACGAAGGAGGTTCAGCGGGTTACCCCGACCTTTCGGCCTAGGAAGACACGCTGATTCCTTCAGTGTAGCGCGCGTGCGGCCCAGAACATCTAAGGGCATCACAGACCTGTTATTGCTCAATCTCGTGCGGCTAGAAGCCGCCTGTCCCTCTAAGAAGAAAAGTAATCGCTGACAGCACGAAGGATGTCACGCGACTAGTTAGCAGGCTAGAGTCTCGTTCGTTATCGGAATTAACCAGACAAATCGCTCCACCAACTAAGAACGGCCATGCACCACCACCCACCGAATCAAGAAAGAGCTATCAATCTGTCAATCCTTCCGGTGTCCGGGCCTGGTGAGGTTTCCCGTGTTGAGTCAAATTAAGCCGCAGGCTCCACTCCTGGTGGTGCCCTTCCGTCAATTCCTTTAAGTTTCAGCTTTGCAACCATACTTCCCCCGGAACCCAAAAGCTTTGGTTTCCCGGAGGCTGCCCGCCGAGTCATCGGAGGAACTGCGGCGGATCGCTGGCTGGCATCGTTTATGGTTAGAACTAGGGCGGTATCTGATCGCCTTCGAACCTCTAACTTTCGTTCTTGATTAATGAAAACATACTTGGCAAATGCTTTCGCTTCTGTTCGTCTTGCGACGATCCAAGAATTTCACCTCTAACGTCGCAATACGAATGCCCCCGCCTGTCCCTATTAATCATTACCTCGGGTTCCGAAAACCAACAAAATAGAACCGAGGTCCTATTCCATTATTCCATGCACACAGTATTCAGGCGGGCTTGCCTGCTTTAAGCACTCTAATTTGTTCAAAGTAAACGTGCCGGCCCACCCAGACACTCAATAAAGAGCACCTTGGTAGGATTTCAACGGGGTCCGCCTCGGGACGCACGAACACGCACGAGGCGGTCGCACGCCTTCGGCTCGCCCCACCGGCAGGACGTCCCACGATACATGCCAGTTAAACACCGACGGGCGGTGAACCAACAGCGTGGGACACAAATCCAACTACGAGCTTTTTAACCGCAACAACTTTAATATACGCTATTGGAGCTGGAATTACCGCGGCTGCTGGCACCAGACTTGCCCTCCAATAGATACTCGTTAAAGGATTTAAAGTGTACTCATTCCGATTACGGGGCCTCGGATGAGTCCCGTATCGTTATTTTTCGTCACTACCTCCCCGTGCCGGGAGTGGGTAATTTGCGCGCCTGCTGCCTTCCTTGGATGTGGTAGCCGTTTCTCAGGCTCCCTCTCCGGAATCGAACCCTGATTCCCCGTTACCCGTTACAACCATGGTAGGCGCAGAACCTACCATCGACAGTTGATAAGGCAGACATTTGAAAGATGCGTCGCCGGTACGAGGACCGTGCGATCAGCCCAAAGTTATTCAGAGTCACCAAGGCAAACGGACCGGACGAGCCGACCGATTGGTTTTGATCTAATAAAAGCGTCCCTTCCATCTCTGGTCGGGACTCTGTTTGCATGTATTAGCTCTAGAATTACCACAGTTATCCAAGTAACGTGGGTACGATCTAAGGAACCATAACTGATTTAATGAGCCATTCGCGGTTTCACCTTAATGCGGCTTGTACTGAGACATGCATGGCTTAATCTTTGAGACAAGCATATGACTACTGGCAGGATCAACCAGGGAGCTGCGTCAACTAGAGCTGAGCAGCCGGCCGCCCGGGAGTGTGTCCCGGGGGCCCGCGCGAACACGCAAGCGTCCGCTCAATTATTCTGCAAACAGGAGGAGGCTGGGCTCCCCTGCACAATACACCTCGAAACCCTCTCAGGTCCCGGCGGCGCGCAGCGCCGTCCTAAGTACTTGGTCGGGTTCGAGAGAGGCGCAATCGCCCGGAGTTAGGCGAGTAGACGCTTTAGGTGCGACCACCCGTGCTCCCAACTGAGCTTGCCGCTGCCGACAGAGGCCCGGGAGCGTGCTGTCGTGGCATTGCCGGCGGGAGACAACACGCGCCACCTACGGTGACCGGCAGCTCCAACGCCAGCGCCACAGAAGGGCAAAGGCCCCACGTGGGTGCCGAAGCGAACTCTCCCAGCACAGCGCACGTGCCAACACGTCCGCACAACTGCGATACAAACCACCAGCGAGAACCGCTGGGGCGACCGAGCAGCAGACGGCGTCGCGGCGCCGAGTGCCGGGCGGCGGCGCATCCTCAACGCACACAGTCCTCAATCGGACCAGCACACTGCAGATGTCCACCGCGCTTCGCACCGGGTCCGCGAGGACCCACTTTGGCTGCACGGCGCCGCGCGCAGGGTGCCCCGGCGCGCAGCTGCGCCGCCTGCCGCGTCCGTCGGCCGGCGCGCCTGCCACTGGGCGCCCCCACCAGCCGGCTGTAGCGCGTGCGCCCACGCACCGCGCGGCCAGCACGCCGGGCGGCCCCCCCTCACCGGCCGGGGACAGTCCCACCCACCCACAGCCGCGTATCGCTTCACACCCAGATTCACATTCACGTTCGTTGGTATGGTGGGGACCGCTTCGTAGCTGTACCGATCGTTGCCCTCACAGATGTACCTCCAGCAAGATCAACCGCACCACAACGGGTTACCAGTTGTTCATTTGCGTAACGTCACCAGTAAACGTACACGTCCATCCCCGTTTGCAAAGTCAACTATTATTGCATGCCTGCCTGTCAGGTGTCAAGACACACTACATTCGCTCACATCCACGCAACAAAATGTGCCCGACTAGAGGGCACGTGGAAGGTGCCCCCGTACATATGCGATCTCCATTGCGCGACCAACTGTCAACCGGCCTCTGTAGCATGTCGCAGATGTGGAACGCGGGGCACCGTGCTATCACATTGTGTGAGAAGAGACTACTACGTCTGCATACACGCGCCACTACATGAACAGACGGCTCATGCTGATCGCCATCCACTGCGTCCATTACTCCCACACGTCTCTATGGCGTACCACACTGCAATGCAGCTGTTATGGGGAGATGACACATAGCTGTGTACACAACATTCTGAGCCGGTTGCGGTTGGACAACAATACATTAATGTAACGTGTCATATGCCAATTACAGAGCAGGGTAAGGCACAACGTGGGTTAGGTTAAGGCACAACGTGGGTTAGGTTAAGGCACAACGTGGGTTAGGTTAAGGCACAACGTGGGTTAGGTTAAGGCACAACGTGGGTTAGGTTAAGCCACAACGTGGGTTAGGTTAAGCCACAACGTGGGTTAGGTTAAGGCACAACGTGGGTTAGGTTAAGGCACAACGTGGGTTAGGTTAAGGCACAACGTGGGTTAGGTTAAGGCACAACGTGGGTTAGGTTAAGGCACAACGTGGGTTAGGTTAAGCCACAACGTGGGTTAGGTTAAGCCACAACGTGGGTTAGGTTAAGCCACAACGTGGGTTAGGTTAAGCCACAACGTGGGTTAGGTTAAGCCACAACGTGGGTTAGGTTAAGCCACAACGTGGGTTAGGTTAAGCCACAACGTGGGTTAGGTTAAGCCACAACGTGGGTTAGGTTAAGCCACAACGTGGGTTAGGTTAAGCCACAACGTGGGTTAGGTTAAGCCACAACGTGGGTTAGGTTAAGCCACAACGTGGGTTAGGTTAAGCCACAACGTGGGTTAGGTTAAGCCACAACGTGGGTTAGGTTAAGCCACAACGTGGGTTAGGTTAAGCCACAACGTGGGTTAGGTTAAGCCACAACGTGGGTTAGGTTAAGCCACAACGTGGGTTAGGTTAAGCCACAACGTGGGTTAGGTTAAGCCACAACGTGGGTTAGGTTAAGCCACAACGTGGGTTAGGTTAAGGCACAACGTGGGTTAGGTTAAGGCACAACGTGGGTTAGGTTAAGGCACAACGTGTGGTTAGGTTAAGGCACAACATGGGGGTAGATTGCGGTACAAATTGCGTTACATTGCGGTGCAAATTGCGTTACATTGTGGTGCAAATTGCGTTA
>NW_026046284.1:15000-17500 GCF_023864275.1 Schistocerca cancellata
ACGCGCCACCTACGGTGACCGGCAGCTCCAACGCCAGCGCCACAGAAGGGCAAAGGCCCCACGTGGGTGCCGAAGCGAACTCTCCCAGCACAGCGCACGTGCCAACACGTCCGCACAACTGCGATACAAACCACCAGCGAGAACCGCTGGGGCGACCGAGCAGCAGACGGCGTCGCGGCGCCGAGTGCCGGGCGGCGGCGCATCCTCAACGCACACAGTCCTCAATCGGACCAGCACACTGCAGATGTCCACCGCGCTTCGCACCGGGTCCGCGAGGACCCACTTTGGCTGCACGGCGCCGCGCGCAGGGTGCCCCGGCGCGCAGCTGCGCCGCCTGCCGCGTCCGTCGGCCGGCGCGCCTGCCACTGGGCGCCCCCACCAGCCGGCTGTAGCGCGTGCGCCCACGCACCGCGCGGCCAGCACGCCGGGCGGCCCCCCCTCACCGGCCGGGGACAGTCCCACCCACCCACAGCCGCGTATCGCTTCACACCCAGATTCACATTCACGTTCGTTGGTATGGTGGGGACCGCTTCGTAGCTGTACCGATCGTTGCCCTCACAGATGTACCTCCAGCAAGATCAACCGCACCACAACGGGTTACCAGTTGTTCATTTGCGTAACGTCACCAGTAAACGTACACGTCCATCCCCGTTTGCAAAGTCAACTATTATTGCATGCCTGCCTGTCAGGTGTCAAGACACACTACATTCGCTCACATCCACGCAACAAAATGTGCCCGACTAGAGGGCACGTGGAAGGTGCCCCCGTACATATGCGATCTCCATTGCGCGACCAACTGTCAACCGGCCTCTGTAGCATGTCGCAGATGTGGAACGCGGGGCACCGTGCTATCACATTGTGTGAGAAGAGACTACTACGTCTGCATACACGCGCCACTACATGAACAGACGGCTCATGCTGATCGCCATCCACTGCGTCCATTACTCCCACACGTCTCTATGGCGTACCACACTGCAATGCAGCTGTTATGGGGAGATGACACATAGCTGTGTACACAACATTCTGAGCCGGTTGCGGTTGGACAACAATACATTAATGTAACGTGTCATATGCCAATTACAGAGCAGGGTAAGGCACAACGTGGGTTAGGTTAAGGCACAACGTGGGTTAGGTTAAGGCACAACGTGGGTTAGGTTAAGGCACAACGTGGGTTAGGTTAAGGCACAACGTGGGTTAGGTTAAGCCACAACGTGGGTTAGGTTAAGCCACAACGTGGGTTAGGTTAAGGCACAACGTGGGTTAGGTTAAGGCACAACGTGGGTTAGGTTAAGGCACAACGTGGGTTAGGTTAAGGCACAACGTGGGTTAGGTTAAGGCACAACGTGGGTTAGGTTAAGCCACAACGTGGGTTAGGTTAAGCCACAACGTGGGTTAGGTTAAGCCACAACGTGGGTTAGGTTAAGCCACAACGTGGGTTAGGTTAAGCCACAACGTGGGTTAGGTTAAGCCACAACGTGGGTTAGGTTAAGCCACAACGTGGGTTAGGTTAAGCCACAACGTGGGTTAGGTTAAGCCACAACGTGGGTTAGGTTAAGCCACAACGTGGGTTAGGTTAAGCCACAACGTGGGTTAGGTTAAGCCACAACGTGGGTTAGGTTAAGCCACAACGTGGGTTAGGTTAAGCCACAACGTGGGTTAGGTTAAGCCACAACGTGGGTTAGGTTAAGCCACAACGTGGGTTAGGTTAAGCCACAACGTGGGTTAGGTTAAGCCACAACGTGGGTTAGGTTAAGCCACAACGTGGGTTAGGTTAAGCCACAACGTGGGTTAGGTTAAGCCACAACGTGGGTTAGGTTAAGGCACAACGTGGGTTAGGTTAAGGCACAACGTGGGTTAGGTTAAGGCACAACGTGGGTTAGGTTAAGGCACAACATGGGGGTAGATTGCGGTACAAATTGCGTTACATTGCGGTGCAAATTGCGTTACATTGTGGTGCAAATTGCGTTACATTGCGGTGCAAATTGCGTTACATTGCGGTGCAAATTGCGTTACATTGCGGTGCAAATTGAGTTACATTGCGGTGCAAATTGAGTTACATTGCGGTGCAAATTGAGTTACATTGCGGTGCAAATTGAGTTACATTGCGGTGCAAATTGAGTTACATTGCGGTGCAAATTGAGTTACATTGCGGTGCAAATTGAGTTACATTGCGGTGCAAATTGAGTTACATTGCGGTGCAAATTGAGGTAGGTTAAGGTGCAACACAGGTTAGGTTAAGGTGACATAGGTTAGGTTAAGGTGACATAGGTTAGGTTAAGGTGACATAGGTTAGGTTAAGGTGACATAGGTTAGGTTAAGGTGACATAGGTTAGGTTAAGGTGACATAGGTTAGGTTAAGGTGACATAGGTTAGGTTAAGGTGACATAGGTTAGGTTAAGGTGACATAGGTTAGGTTAAGGTGACATAGGTTAGGTTAAGGTGACATAGGTTAGGTTAAGGTACAAACTGGGTTGTGTTATGGTACACATTGCGTTGTAGT
>NW_026046284.1:25000-30000 GCF_023864275.1 Schistocerca cancellata
CAATCCCTAGCACGAAGGAGGTTCAGCGGGTTACCCCGACCTTTCGGCCTAGGAAGACACGCTGATTCCTTCAGTGTAGCGCGCGTGCGGCCCAGAACATCTAAGGGCATCACAGACCTGTTATTGCTCAATCTCGTGCGGCTAGAAGCCGCCTGTCCCTCTAAGAAGAAAAGTAATCGCTGACAGCACGAAGGATGTCACGCGACTAGTTAGCAGGCTAGAGTCTCGTTCGTTATCGGAATTAACCAGACAAATCGCTCCACCAACTAAGAACGGCCATGCACCACCACCCACCGAATCAAGAAAGAGCTATCAATCTGTCAATCCTTCCGGTGTCCGGGCCTGGTGAGGTTTCCCGTGTTGAGTCAAATTAAGCCGCAGGCTCCACTCCTGGTGGTGCCCTTCCGTCAATTCCTTTAAGTTTCAGCTTTGCAACCATACTTCCCCGGAACCAAAAGCTTTGGTTTCCCGGAGGCTGCCCGCCGAGTCATCGGAGGAACTGCGGCGGATCGCTGGCTGGCATCGTTTATGGTTAGAACTAGGGCGGTATCTGATCGCCTTCGAACCTCTAACTTTCGTTCTTGATTAATGAAAACATACTTGGCAAATGCTTTCGCTTCTGTTCGTCTTGCGACGATCCAAGAATTTCACCTCTAACGTCGCAATACGAATGCCCCCGCCTGTCCTATTAATCATTACCTCGGGTTCCGAAAACCAACAAAATAGAACCGAGGTCCTATTCCATTATTCCATGCACACAGTATTCAGGCGGGCTTGCCTGCTTTAAGCACTCTAATTTGTTCAAAGTAAACGTGCCGGCCCACCCAGACACTCAATAAAGAGCACCTTGGTAGGATTTCAACGGGGTCCGCCTCGGGACGCACGAACACGCACGAGGCGGTCGCACGCCTTCGGCTCGCCCCACCGGCAGGACGTCCCACGATACATGCCAGTTAAACACCGACGGGCGGTGAACCAACAGCGTGGGACACAAATCCAACTACGAGCTTTTTAACCGCAACAACTTTAATATACGCTATTGGAGCTGGAATTACCGCGGCTGCTGGCACCAGACTTGCCCTCCAATAGATACTCGTTAAAGGATTTAAAGTGTACTCATTCCGATTACGGGGCCTCGGATGAGTCCCGTATCGTTATTTTTCGTCACTACCTCCCCGTGCCGGGAGTGGGTAATTTGCGCGCCTGCTGCCTTCCTTGGATGTGGTAGCCGTTTCTCAGGCTCCCTCTCCGGAATCGAACCCTGATTCCCCGTTACCCGTTACAACCATGGTAGGCGCAGAACCTACCATCGACAGTTGATAAGGCAGACATTTGAAAGATGCGTCGCCGGTACGAGGACCGTGCGATCAGCCCAAAGTTATTCAGAGTCACCAAGGCAAACGGACCGGACGAGCCGACCGATTGGTTTTGATCTAATAAAAGCGTCCCTTCCATCTCTGGTCGGGACTCTGTTTGCATGTATTAGCTCTAGAATTACCACAGTTATCCAAGTAACGTGGGTACGATCTAAGGAACCATAACTGATTTAATGAGCCATTCGCGGTTTCACCTTAATGCGGCTTGTACTGAGACATGCATGGCTTAATCTTTGAGACAAGCATATGACTACTGGCAGGATCAACCAGGGAGCTGCGTCAACTAGAGCTGAGCAGCCGGCCGCCCGGGAGTGTGTCCCGGGGGCCCGCGCGAACACGCAAGCGTCCGCTCAATTATTCTGCAAACAGGAGGAGGCTGGGCTCCCCTGCACAATACACCTCGAAACCCTCTCAGGTCCCGGCGGCGCGCAGCGCCGTCCTAAGTACTTGGTCGGGTTCGAGAGAGGCGCAATCGCCCGGAGTTAGGCGAGTAGACGCTTTAGGTGCGACCACCCGTGCTCCCAACTGAGCTTGCCGCTGCCGACAGAGGCCCGGGAGCGTGCTGTCGTGGCATTGCCGGCGGGAGACAACACGCGCCACCTACGGTGACCGGCAGCTCCAACGCCAGCGCCACAGAAGGGCAAAGGCCCCACGTGGGTGCCGAAGCGAACTCTCCCAGCACAGCGCACGTGCCAACACGTCCGCACAACTGCGATACAAACCACCAGCGAGAACCGCTGGGGCGACCGAGCAGCAGACGGCGTCGCGGCGCCGAGTGCCGGGCGGCGGCGCATCCTCAACGCACACAGTCCTCAATCGGACCAGCACACTGCAGATGTCCACCGCGCTTCGCACCGGGTCCGCGAGGACCCACTTTGGCTGCACGGCGCCGCGCGCAGGGTGCCCCGGCGCGCAGCTGCGCCGCCTGCCGCGTCCGTCGGCCGGCGCGCCTGCCACTGGGCGCCCCCACCAGCCGGCTGTAGCGCGTGCGCCCACGCACCGCGCGGCCAGCACGCCGGGCGGCCCCCCCTCACCGGCCGGGGACAGTCCCACCCACCCACAGCCGCGTATCGCTTCACACCCAGATTCACATTCACGTTCGTTGGTATGGTGGGGACCGCTTCGTAGCTGTACCGATCGTTGCCCTCACAGATGTACCTCCAGCAAGATCAACCGCACCACAACGGGTTACCAGTTGTTCATTTGCGTAACGTCACCAGTAAACGTACACGTCCATCCCCGTTTGCAAAGTCAACTATTATTGCATGCCTGCCTGTCAGGTGTCAAGACACACTACATTCGCTCACATCCACGCAACAAAATGTGCCCGACTAGAGGGCACGTGGAAGGTGCCCCCGTACATATGCGATCTCCATTGCGCGACCAACTGTCAACCGGCCTCTGTAGCATGTCGCAGATGTGGAACGCGGGGCACCGTGCTATCACATTGTGTGAGAAGAGACTACTACGTCTGCATACACGCGCCACTACATGAACAGACGGCTCATGCTGATCGCCATCCACTGCGTCCATTACTCCCACACGTCTCTATGGCGTACCACACTGCAATGCAGCTGTTATGGGGAGATGACACATAGCTGTGTACACAACATTCTGAGCCGGTTGCGGTTGGACAACAATACATTAATGTAACGTGTCATATGCCAATTACAGAGCAGGGTAAGGCACAACGTGGGTTAGGTTAAGGCACAACGTGGGTTAGGTTAAGGCACAACGTGGGTTAGGTTAAGGCACAACGTGGGTTAGGTTAAGGCACAACGTGGGTTAGGTTAAGCCACAACGTGGGTTAGGTTAAGCCACAACGTGGGTTAGGTTAAGGCACAACGTGGGTTAGGTTAAGGCACAACGTGGGTTAGGTTAAGGCACAACGTGGGTTAGGTTAAGGCACAACGTGGGTTAGGTTAAGGCACAACGTGGGTTAGGTTAAGCCACAACGTGGGTTAGGTTAAGCCACAACGTGGGTTAGGTTAAGCCACAACGTGGGTTAGGTTAAGCCACAACGTGGGTTAGGTTAAGCCACAACGTGGGTTAGGTTAAGCCACAACGTGGGTTAGGTTAAGCCACAACGTGGGTTAGGTTAAGCCACAACGTGGGTTAGGTTAAGCCACAACGTGGGTTAGGTTAAGCCACAACGTGGGTTAGGTTAAGCCACAACGTGGGTTAGGTTAAGCCACAACGTGGGTTAGGTTAAGCCACAACGTGGGTTAGGTTAAGCCACAACGTGGGTTAGGTTAAGCCACAACGTGGGTTAGGTTAAGCCACAACGTGGGTTAGGTTAAGCCACAACGTGGGTTAGGTTAAGCCACAACGTGGGTTAGGTTAAGCCACAACGTGGGTTAGGTTAAGCCACAACGTGGGTTAGGTTAAGCCACAACGTGGGTTAGGTTAAGGCACAACGTGGGTTAGGTTAAGCACAACGTGGGTTAGGTTAAGGCACAACGTGGGTTAGGTTAAGGCACAACATGGGGGTAGATTGCGGTACAATTGCGTTACATTGCGGTGCAAATTGCGTTACATTGTGGTGCAAATTGCGTTACATTGCGGTGCAAATTGCGTTACATTGCGGTGCAAATTGCGTTACATTGCGGTGCAAATTGAGTTACATTGCGGTGCAAATTGAGTTACATTGCGGTGCAAATTGAGTTACATTGCGGTGCAAATTGAGTTACATTGCGGTGCAAATTGAGTTACATTGCGGTGCAAATTGAGTTACATTGCGGTGCAAATTGAGTTACATTGCGGTGCAAATTGAGTTACATTGCGGTGCAAATTGAGGTAGGTTAAGGTGCAACACAGGTTAGGTTAAGGTGACATAGGTTAGGTTAAGGTGACATAGGTTAGGTTAAGGTGACATAGGTTAGGTTAAGGTGACATAGGTTAGGTTAAGGTGACATAGGTTAGGTTAAGGTGACATAGGTTAGGTTAAGGTGACATAGGTTAGGTTAAGGTGACATAGGTTAGGTTAAGGTGACATAGGTTAGGTTAAGGTGACATAGGTTAGGTTAAGGTGACATAGGTTAGGTTAAGGTACAAACTGGGTTGTGTTATGGTACACATTGCGTTGTAGTACAGTACACGTTAGGTTTGGGTACGGTACACAATGTGGTATGGGATGGCGTGTTGTGGGGGGGGGGGGGGGGTGAGGTTCGTTGATATCGACCGTAGGACGTGGATGCCCGAGGCAGCGTCAGTGTGTCAAAGGAGTTATGTCACGTCGGGATGCGCTTTCCGCCAGTGAGAGGGGGGGGCGAGCCGTGTCTGTGGTTGCGGCAGACCTGTGTGTTTCATTCCTGCCAGTGTGTTTGTGCTGTAAGACGAGGCAGTGTGGTGATGTTGGGTGCACCCCTGTGTAGGACATGTGTGGGTGTTGGTGGCTTATCTGAGCAATTGTGGTTGTCGGACGAGTGGGATATTCTGTTTTATGATTGGACCTCCTGGCCTGGTTATCATAGTCTGGTTGGTGTACTGTGGCGGATAGGATGCACCGGACGTTGGTCCATGCCGGTGCTTAATTATTGTATCTGTGTTTGTTACAGGCAGAGAGTAGTGTGTGATAGAGTGTGTGGGTGATAGAGTGTGCGGGTGACGTGTGGTTCGTTTTGT
>NW_026046285.1:2500-7500 GCF_023864275.1 Schistocerca cancellata
TCATTCCGATTACGGGGCCTCGGATGAGTCCCGTATCGTTATTTTTCGTCACTACCTCCCCGTGCCGGGAGTGGGTAATTTGCGCGCCTGCTGCCTTCCTTGGATGTGGTAGCCGTTTCTCAGGCTCCCTCTCCGGAATCGAACCCTGATTCCCCGTTACCCGTTACAACCATGGTAGGCGCAGAACCTACCATCGACAGTTGATAAGGCAGACATTTGAAAGATGCGTCGCCGGTACGAGGACCGTGCGATCAGCCCAAAGTTATTCAGAGTCACCAAGGCAAACGGACCGGACGAGCCGACCGATTGGTTTTGATCTAATAAAAGCGTCCCTTCCATCTCTGGTCGGGACTCTGTTTGCATGTATTAGCTCTAGAATTACCACAGTTATCCAAGTAACGTGGGTACGATCTAAGGAACCATAACTGATTTAATGAGCCATTCGCGGTTTCACCTTAATGCGGCTTGTACTGAGACATGCATGGCTTAATCTTTGAGACAAGCATATGACTACTGGCAGGATCAACCAGGGAGCTGCGTCAACTAGAGCTGAGCAGCCGGCCGCCCGGGAGTGTGTCCCGGGGGCCCGCGCGAACACGCAAGCGTCCGCTCAATTATTCTGCAAACAGGAGGAGGCTGGGCTCCCCTGCACAATACACCTCGAAACCCTCTCAGGTCCCGGCGGCGCGCAGCGCCGTCCTAAGTACTTGGTCGGGTTCGAGAGAGGCGCAATCGCCCGGAGTTAGGCGAGTAGACGCTTTAGGTGCGACCACCCGTGCTCCCAACTGAGCTTGCCGCTGCCGACAGAGGCCCGGGAGCGTGCTGTCGTGGCATTGCCGGCGGGAGACAACACGCGCCACCTACGGTGACCGGCAGCTCCAACGCCAGCGCCACAGAAGGGCAAAGGCCCCACGTGGGTGCCGAAGCGAACTCTCCCAGCACAGCGCACGTGCCAACACGTCCGCACAACTGCGATACAAACCACCAGCGAGAACCGCTGGGGCGACCGAGCAGCAGACGGCGTCGCGGCGCCGAGTGCCGGGCGGCGGCGCATCCTCAACGCACACAGTCCTCAATCGGACCAGCACACTGCAGATGTCCACCGCGCTTCGCACCGGGTCCGCGAGGACCCACTTTGGCTGCACGGCGCCGCGCGCAGGGTGCCCCGGCGCGCAGCTGCGCCGCCTGCCGCGTCCGTCGGCCGGCGCGCCTGCCACTGGGCGCCCCCACCAGCCGGCTGTAGCGCGTGCGCCCACGCACCGCGCGGCCAGCACGCCGGGCGGCCCCCCCTCACCGGCCGGGGACAGTCCCACCCACCCACAGCCGCGTATCGCTTCACACCCAGATTCACATTCACGTTCGTTGGTATGGTGGGGACCGCTTCGTAGCTGTACCGATCGTTGCCCTCACAGATGTACCTCCAGCAAGATCAACCGCACCACAACGGGTTACCAGTTGTTCATTTGCGTAACGTCACCAGTAAACGTACACGTCCATCCCCGTTTGCAAAGTCAACTATTATTGCATGCCTGCCTGTCAGGTGTCAAGACACACTACATTCGCTCACATCCACGCAACAAAATGTGCCCGACTAGAGGGCACGTGGAAGGTGCCCCCGTACATATGCGATCTCCATTGCGCGACCAACTGTCAACCGGCCTCTGTAGCATGTCGCAGATGTGGAACGCGGGGCACCGTGCTATCACATTGTGTGAGAAGAGACTACTACGTCTGCATACACGCGCCACTACATGAACAGACGGCTCATGCTGATCGCCATCCACTGCGTCCATTACTCCCACACGTCTCTATGGCGTACCACACTGCAATGCAGCTGTTATGGGGAGATGACACATAGCTGTGTACACAACATTCTGAGCCGGTTGCGGTTGGACAACAATACATTAATGTAACGTGTCATATGCCAATTACAGAGCAGGGTAAGGCACAACGTGGGTTAGGTTAAGGCACAACGTGGGTTAGGTTAAGGCACAACGTGGGTTAGGTTAAGGCACAACGTGGGTTAGGTTAAGGCACAACGTGGGTTAGGTTAAGCCACAACGTGGGTTAGGTTAAGCCACAACGTGGGTTAGGTTAAGGCACAACGTGGGTTAGGTTAAGGCACAACGTGGGTTAGGTTAAGGCACAACGTGGGTTAGGTTAAGGCACAACGTGGGTTAGGTTAAGGCACAACGTGGGTTAGGTTAAGCCACAACGTGGGTTAGGTTAAGCCACAACGTGGGTTAGGTTAAGCCACAACGTGGGTTAGGTTAAGCCACAACGTGGGTTAGGTTAAGCCACAACGTGGGTTAGGTTAAGCCACAACGTGGGTTAGGTTAAGCCACAACGTGGGTTAGGTTAAGCCACAACGTGGGTTAGGTTAAGCCACAACGTGGGTTAGGTTAAGCCACAACGTGGGTTAGGTTAAGCCACAACGTGGGTTAGGTTAAGCCACAACGTGGGTTAGGTTAAGCCACAACGTGGGTTAGGTTAAGCCACAACGTGGGTTAGGTTAAGCCACAACGTGGGTTAGGTTAAGCCACAACGTGGGTTAGGTTAAGCCACAACGTGGGTTAGGTTAAGCCACAACGTGGGTTAGGTTAAGCCACAACGTGGGTTAGGTTAAGCCACAACGTGGGTTAGGTTAAGCCACAACGTGGGTTAGGTTAAGCCACAACGTGGGTTAGGTTAAGGCACAACGTGGGTTAGGTTAAGGCACAACGTGGGTTAGGTTAAGGCACAACATGGGGGTAGATTGCGGTACAAATTGCGTTACATTGCGGTGCAAATTGCGTTACATTGTGGTGCAAATTGCGTTACATTGCGGTGCAAATTGCGTTACATTGCGGTGCAAATTGCGTTACATTGCGGTGCAAATTGAGTTACATTGCGGTGCAAATTGAGTTACATTGCGGTGCAAATTGAGTTACATTGCGGTGCAAATTGAGTTACATTGCGGTGCAAATTGAGTTACATTGCGGTGCAAATTGAGTTACATTGCGGTGCAAATTGAGTTACATTGCGGTGCAAATTGAGTTACATTGCGGTGCAAATTGAGGTAGGTTAAGGTGCAAATTGAGGTAGGTTAAGGTGCAACACAGGTTAGGTTAAGGTGACATAGGTTAGGTTAAGGTGACATAGGTTAGGTTAAGGTGACATAGGTTAGGTTAAGGTGACATAGGTTAGGTTAAGGTGACATAGGTTAGGTTAAGGTGACATAGGTTAGGTTAAGGTGACATAGGTTAGGTTAAGGTGACATAGGTTAGGTTAAGGTGACATAGGTTAGGTTAAGGTGACATAGGTTAGGTTAAGGTGACATAGGTTAGGTTAAGGTACAAACTGGGTTGTGTTATGGTACACATTGCGTTGTAGTACAGTACACGTTAGGTTTGGGTACGGTACACAATGTGGTATGGGATGGCGTGTTGTGGGGGGGGGGGGGGGGGTGAGGTTCGTTGATATCGACCGTAGGACGTGGATGCCCGAGGCAGCGTCAGTGTGTCAAAGGAGTTATGTCACGTCGGGATGCGCTTTCCGCCAGTGAGAGGGGGGGGCGAGCCGTGTCTGTGGTTGCGGCAGACCTGTGTGTTTCATTCCTGCCAGTGTGTTTGTGCTGTAAGACGAGGCAGTGTGGTGATGTTGGGTGCACCCCTGTGTAGGACATGTGTGGGTGTTGGTGGCTTATCTGAGCAATTGTGGTTGTCGGACGAGTGGGATATTCTGTTTTATGATTGGACCTCCTGGCCTGGTTATCATAGTCTGGTTGGTGTACTGTGGCGGATAGGATGCACCGGACGTTGGTCCATGCCGGTGCTTAATTATTGTATCTGTGTTTGTTACAGGCAGAGAGTAGTGTGTGATAGAGTGTGTGGGTGATAGAGTGTGCGGGTGACGTGTGGTTCGTTTTGTTTGCACAGACGTTCAGCATGTATAGGGGCATTTGCGTATTTGATCTATCTATGTGGGCCTGCATAGTTTACTGAGCAGTGCTGCGAGGTGACTGAACTACGAGCGACGTACTCATTTACAGCGGAATGGTTGCCTTCTACCAAAGATGGAGTATCGACTCTACGACAGCGTTGGCACCGCAGGAAGCGGTGTCGTACAATGGCCCCCACACCGTCATCGTTGTGCGGGGTAGGGACCGTATATATTCTGCGAGGAGCCCTGTTTGCCACAGGGCGTGGGGTCTCGCGTCCTGCGGTTCAGTGCCCCCAGGGAAGCGCGCGGAGGTGGTGCTGCTGCTGCTGTAGCAAGCGAGCTACTTAGAGCATGTATAGGGACAGCGGGAATATGGCATATTGGATATAACTCTTCATGAAACGCAAGATATAGGGGTGGATTGCACGATAGGAGTGCGGGAAGAGTCCGCCATTCATCCGCTGGAGTTGCGATTTGGGCGGTTGGAGTGGGGCACGTGCGGGTGCGGGTGGAGCGATTGTCGGTCGACGACTTCGTGCGGCGCAGGCACTGGCGTTGGGGCTCCTGTGGTGGACAGATGATGCAGGCTGTGTGGGTGGCGTCGAAAAATGGGCACTGTGGGACCTAGCGATGTTGTAGTCGGCGTGGCGTCGCCTAGATGGCGGTATCGTCGGTGCAGCAGGTCATGTTGCGGGGGACCTGCAGATGGCGGTCTTTTTGTTTGTGGTGCGCTCGCCATGGTGGACGTAGTGTCGTCCGATTCGCGTAGATGGAGCTATTGCATGTGGTTTCGTCACATTGTCATAGATGGCGGTGCCGTGTTTTGGAGGTATGGTTGGCGTAGTTTCGTTGGATTCCTGTAGATGGAGGTGTCGTTTATGGGCCGGATGGCAATGTAGTTTGGTCACATTCCCAAAGATGGCTGTGTTGTGCCTGTGGGCGGCATTGTCAACATCGTGCGGTATGGTCTGTTTATTGTGGACGTTGATGGCGTCGGGACCAGAGGGCGCGCGCGAACCGTTGACCACGCGTTATTCACGCAAGCACACTTCGTACTATTTTCCCACCCTCCTATTACT
>NW_026046285.1:15000-17500 GCF_023864275.1 Schistocerca cancellata
TACTGGCAGGATCAACCAGGGAGCTGCGTCAACTAGAGCTGAGCAGCCGGCCGCCCGGGAGTGTGTCCCGGGGGCCCGCGCGAACACGCAAGCGTCCGCTCAATTATTCTGCAAACAGGAGGAGGCTGGGCTCCCCTGCACAATACACCTCGAAACCCTCTCAGGTCCCGGCGGCGCGCAGCGCCGTCCTAAGTACTTGGTCGGGTTCGAGAGAGGCGCAATCGCCCGGAGTTAGGCGAGTAGACGCTTTAGGTGCGACCACCCGTGCTCCCAACTGAGCTTGCCGCTGCCGACAGAGGCCCGGGAGCGTGCTGTCGTGGCATTGCCGGCGGGAGACAACACGCGCCACCTACGGTGACCGGCAGCTCCAACGCCAGCGCCACAGAAGGGCAAAGGCCCCACGTGGGTGCCGAAGCGAACTCTCCCAGCACAGCGCACGTGCCAACACGTCCGCACAACTGCGATACAAACCACCAGCGAGAACCGCTGGGGCGACCGAGCAGCAGACAGCGTCGCGGCGCCGAGTGCCGGGCGGCGGCGCATCCTCAACGCACACAGTCCTCAATCGGACCAGCACACTGCAGATGTCCACCGCGCTTCGCACCGGGTCCGCGAGGACCCACTTTGGCTGCACGGCGCCGCGCGCAGGGTGCCCCGGCGCGCAGCTGCGCCGCCTGCCGCGTCCGTCGGCCGGCGCGCCTGCCACTGGGCGCCCCCACCAGCCGGCTGTAGCGCGTGCGCCCACGCACCGCGCGGCCAGCACGCCGGGCGGCCCCCCCTCACCGGCCGGGGACAGTCCCACCCACCCACAGCCGCGTATCGCTTCACACCCAGATTCACATTCACGTTCGTTGGTATGGTGGGGACCGCTTCGTAGCTGTACCGATCGTTGCCCTCACAGATGTACCTCCAGCAAGATCAACCGCACCACAACGGGTTACCAGTTGTTCATTTGCGTAACGTCACCAGTAAACGTACACGTCCATCCCCGTTTGCAAAGTCAACTATTATTGCATGCCTGCCTGTCAGGTGTCAAGACACACTACATTCGCTCACATCCACGCAACAAAATGTGCCCGACTAGAGGGCACGTGGAAGGTGCCCCCGTACATATGCGATCTCCATTGCGCGACCAACTGTCAACCGGCCTCTGTAGCATGTCGCAGATGTGGAACGCGGGGCACCGTGCTATCACATTGTGTGAGAAGAGACTACTACGTCTGCATACACGCGCCACTACATGAACAGACGGCTCATGCTGATCGCCATCCACTGCGTCCATTACTCCCACACGTCTCTATGGCGTACCACACTGCAATGCAGCTGTTATGGGGAGATGACACATAGCTGTGTACACAACATTCTGAGCCGGTTGCGGTTGGACAACAATACATTAATGTAACGTGTCATATGCCAATTACAGAGCAGGGTAAGGCACAACGTGGGTTAGGTTAAGGCACAACGTGGGTTAGGTTAAGGCACAACGTGGGTTAGGTTAAGGCACAACGTGGGTTAGGTTAAGGCACAACGTGGGTTAGGTTAAGCCACAACGTGGGTTAGGTTAAGCCACAACGTGGGTTAGGTTAAGGCACAACGTGGGTTAGGTTAAGGCACAACGTGGGTTAGGTTAAGGCACAACGTGGGTTAGGTTAAGGCACAACGTGGGTTAGGTTAAGGCACAACGTGGGTTAGGTTAAGCCACAACGTGGGTTAGGTTAAGCCACAACGTGGGTTAGGTTAAGCCACAACGTGGGTTAGGTTAAGCCACAACGTGGGTTAGGTTAAGCCACAACGTGGGTTAGGTTAAGCCACAACGTGGGTTAGGTTAAGCCACAACGTGGGTTAGGTTAAGCCACAACGTGGGTTAGGTTAAGCCACAACGTGGGTTAGGTTAAGCCACAACGTGGGTTAGGTTAAGCCACAACGTGGGTTAGGTTAAGCCACAACGTGGGTTAGGTTAAGCCACAACGTGGGTTAGGTTAAGCCACAACGTGGGTTAGGTTAAGCCACAACGTGGGTTAGGTTAAGCCACAACGTGGGTTAGGTTAAGCCACAACGTGGGTTAGGTTAAGCCACAACGTGGGTTAGGTTAAGCCACAACGTGGGTTAGGTTAAGCCACAACGTGGGTTAGGTTAAGCCACAACGTGGGTTAGGTTAAGGCACAACGTGGGTTAGGTTAAGGCACAACGTGGGTTAGGTTAAGGCACAACGTGGGTTAGGTTAAGGCACAACATGGGGGTAGATTGCGGTACAAATTGCGTTACATTGCGGTGCAAATTGCGTTACATTGTGGTGCAAATTGCGTTACATTGCGGTGCAAATTGCGTTACATTGCGGTGCAAATTGCGTTACATTGCGGTGCAAATTGAGTTACATTGCGGTGCAAATTGAGTTACATTGCGGTGCAAATTGAGTTACATTGCGGTGCAAATTGAGTTACATTGCGGTGCAAATTGAGTTACATTGCGGTGCAAATTGAGTTACATTGCGGTGCAAATT
>NW_026046285.1:27500-30000 GCF_023864275.1 Schistocerca cancellata
GCGGCGGCGCATCCTCAACGCACACAGTCCTCAATCGGACCAGCACACTGCAGATGTCCACCGCGCTTCGCACCGGGTCCGCGAGGACCCACTTTGGCTGCACGGCGCCGCGCGCAGGGTGCCCCGGCGCGCAGCTGCGCCGCCTGCCGCGTCCGTCGGCCGGCGCGCCTGCCACTGGGCGCCCCCACCAGCCGGCTGTAGCGCGTGCGCCCACGCACCGCGCGGCCAGCACGCCGGGCGGGCCCCCCCTCACCGGCCGGGGGACAGTCCCACCCACCCACAGCCGCGTATCGCTTCACACCCAGATTCACATTCACGTTCGTTGGTATGGTGGGGGACCCGCTTCGTAGCTGTACCGATCGTTGCCCTCACAGATGTACCTCCAGCAAGATCAACCGCACCACAACGGGTTACCAGTTGTTCATTTGCGTAACGTCACCAGTAAACGTACACGTCCATCCCCGTTTGCAAAGTCAACTATTATTGCATGCCTGCCTGTCAGGTGTCAAGACACACTACATTCGCTCACATCCACGCAACAAAATGTGCCCGACTAGAGGGCACGTGGAAGGTGCCCCCGTACATATGCGATCTCCATTGCGCGACCAACTGTCAACCGGCCTCTGTAGCATGTCGCAGATGTGGAACGCGGGGCACCGTGCTATCACATTGTGTGAGAAGAGACTACTACGTCTGCATACACGCGCCACTACATGAACAGACGGCTCATGCTGATCGCCATCCACTGCGTCCATTACTCCCACACGTCTCTATGGCGTACCACACTGCAATGCAGCTGTTATGGGGAGATGACACATAGCTGTGTACACAACATTCTGAGCCGGTTGCGGTTGGACAACAATACATTAATGTAACGTGTCATATGCCAATTACAGAGCAGGGTAAAGGCACAACGTGGGTTAGGTTAAGGCACAACGTGGGTTAGGTTAAGGCACAACGTGGGTTAGGTTAAGGCACAACGTGGGTTAGGTTAAGGCACAACGTGGGTTAGGTTAAGCCACAACGTGGGTTAGGTTAAGCCACAACGTGGGTTAGGTTAAGGCACAACGTGGGTTAGGTTAAGCACAACGTGGGTTAGGTTAAGGCACAACGTGGGTTAGGTTAAGGCACAACGTGGGTTAGGTTAAGGCACAACGTGGGTTAGGTTAAGCCACAACGTGGGTTAGGTTAAGCCACAACGTGGGTTAGGTTAAGCCACAACGTGGGTTAGGTTAAGCCACAACGTGGGTTAGGTTAAGCCACAACGTGGGTTAGGTTAAGCCACAACGTGGGTTAGGTTAAGCCACAACGTGGGTTAGGTTAAGCCACAACGTGGGTTAGGTTAAGCCACAACGTGGGTTAGGTTAAGCCACAACGTGGGTTAGGTTAAGCCACAACGTGGTTAGGTTAAGCCACAACGTGGGTTAGGTTAAGCCACAACGTGGGTTAGGTTAAGCCACAACGTGGGTTAGGTTAAGCCACAACGTGGGTTAGGTTAAGCCACAACGTGGGTTAGGTTAAGCCACAACGTGGGTTAGGTTAAGCCACAACGTGGGTTAGGTTAAGCCACAACGTGGGTTAGGTTAAGCCACAACGTGGGTTAGGTTAAGCCACAACGTGGGTTAGGTTAAGGCACAACGTGGGTTAGGTTAAGGCACAACGTGGGTTAGGTTAGGCACAACGTGGGTTAGGTTAAGGCACAACATGGGGGTAGATTGCGGTACAAATTGCGTTACATTGCGGTGCAAATTGCGTTACATTGTGGTGCAAATTGCGTTACATTGCGGTGCAAATTGCGTTACATTGCGGTGCAAATTGCGTTACATTGCGGTGCAAATTGAGTTACATTGCGGTGCAAATTGAGTTACATTGCGGTGCAAATTGAGTTACATTGCGGTGCAAATTGAGTTACATTGCGGTGCAAATTGAGTTACATTGCGGTGCAAATTGAGTTACATTGCGGTGCAAATTGAGTTACATTGCGGTGCAAATTGAGTTACATTGCGGTGCAAATTGAGGTAGGTTAAGGTGCAACACAGGTTAGGTTAAGGTGACATAGGTTAGGTTAAGGTGACATAGGTTAGGTTAAGGTGACATAGGTTAGGTTAAGGTGACATAGGTTAGGTTAAGGTGACATAGGTTAGGTTAAGGTGACATAGGTTAGGTTAAGGTGACATAGGTTAGGTTAAGGTGACATAGGTTAGGTTAAGGTGACATAGGTTAGGTTAAGGTGACATAGGTTAGGTTAAGGTGACATAGGTTAGGTTAAGGTACAAACTGGGTTGTGTTATGGTACACATTGCGTTGTAGTACAGTACACGTTAGGTTTGGGTACGGTACACAATGTGGTATGGGATGGCGTGTTGTGGGGGGGGGGGGGGGTGAGGTTCGTTGATATCGACCGTAGGACGTGGATGCCCGAGGCAGCGTCAGTGTGTCAAAGGAGTTATGTCACGTCGGGATGCGCTTTCCGCCAGTGAGAGGGGGGGGGCGAGCCGTG
>NW_026046286.1:0-5000 GCF_023864275.1 Schistocerca cancellata
ATCCATGGACCGCAATGTGCGTTCGAAACGTCGATGTTCATGTGTCCTGCAGTTCACATGTCGACGCGCAATTTGCTGCGTTCTTCATCGACCCACGAGCCGAGTGATCCACCGTCCTGGGTGATCTTTTTCATTTAGTTTCCACTGTCTCTTTCAAGACAGTTGCATAGGCGGGACTGAGGCGTTTGACGGCCCCCTGTTCCAGCATTCCTGTGTCCAACGGCCTCACGGCCGATGGGCGTCGTACGGCTCCACACCGGAGCGGACAGGCACTCGGGCGAAAGTCATTCAAAACCGGCGCGAGGCGCCAGGTGCCGCAGGCCAGCCGCTCCAGAGCTTCAGCGCTCGTACCACACAACATTTCCGTTAGTTTTGAGAGGCACGCGTGGTTCCGCACGCGGCGCACGGCTGCTGCCGTACAGGTAGCGTGTTGCGCGACACGACACGCACATCGAAAGACATGCAGTCTAGTCGGTAATGATCCTTCCGCAGGTTCACCTACGGAAACCTTGTTACGACTTTTACTTCCTCTAAATGATCAAGTTTGGTCATCTTTCCGGTAGCATCGGCAACGACAGAGTCGATGCCGCGTACCAGTCCGAAGACCTCACTAAATCATTCAATCGGTAGTAGCGACGGGCGGTGTGTACAAAGGGCAGGGACGTAATCAACGCGAGCTTATGACTCGCGCTTACTGGGAATTCCTCGTTCATGGGGAACAATTGCAAGCCCCAATCCCTAGCACGAAGGAGGTTCAGCGGGTTACCCCGACCTTTCGGCCTAGGAAGACACGCTGATTCCTTCAGTGTAGCGCGCGTGCGGCCCAGAACATCTAAGGGCATCACAGACCTGTTATTGCTCAATCTCGTGCGGCTAGAAGCCGCCTGTCCCTCTAAGAAGAAAAGTAATCGCTGACAGCACGAAGGATGTCACGCGACTAGTTAGCAGGCTAGAGTCTCGTTCGTTATCGGAATTAACCAGACAAATCGCTCCACCAACTAAGAACGGCCATGCACCACCACCCACCGAATCAAGAAAGAGCTATCAATCTGTCAATCCTTCCGGTGTCCGGGCCTGGTGAGGTTTCCCGTGTTGAGTCAAATTAAGCCGCAGGCTCCACTCCTGGTGGTGCCCTTCCGTCAATTCCTTTAAGTTTCAGCTTTGCAACCATACTTCCCCCGGAACCCAAAAGCTTTGGTTTCCCGGAGGCTGCCCGCCGAGTCATCGGAGGAACTGCGGCGGATCGCTGGCTGGCATCGTTTATGGTTAGAACTAGGGCGGTATCTGATCGCCTTCGAACCTCTAACTTTCGTTCTTGATTAATGAAAACATACTTGGCAAATGCTTTCGCTTCTGTTCGTCTTGCGACGATCCAAGAATTTCACCTCTAACGTCGCAATACGAATGCCCCCGCCTGTCCCTATTAATCATTACCTCGGGTTCCGAAAACCAACAAAATAGAACCGAGGTCCTATTCCATTATTCCATGCACACAGTATTCAGGCGGGCTTGCCTGCTTTAAGCACTCTAATTTGTTCAAAGTAAACGTGCCGGCCCACCCAGACACTCAATAAAGAGCACCTTGGTAGGATTTCAACGGGGTCCGCCTCGGGACGCACGAACACGCACGAGGCGGTCGCACGCCTTCGGCTCGCCCCACCGGCAGGACGTCCCACGATACATGCCAGTTAAACACCGACGGGCGGTGAACCAACAGCGTGGGACACAAATCCAACTACGAGCTTTTTAACCGCAACAACTTTAATATACGCTATTGGAGCTGGAATTACCGCGGCTGCTGGCACCAGACTTGCCCTCCAATAGATACTCGTTAAAGGATTTAAAGTGTACTCATTCCGATTACGGGGCCTCGGATGAGTCCCGTATCGTTATTTTTCGTCACTACCTCCCCGTGCCGGGAGTGGGTAATTTGCGCGCCTGCTGCCTTCCTTGGATGTGGTAGCCGTTTCTCAGGCTCCCTCTCCGGAATCGAACCCTGATTCCCCGTTACCCGTTACAACCATGGTAGGCGCAGAACCTACCATCGACAGTTGATAAGGCAGACATTTGAAAGATGCGTCGCCGGTACGAGGACCGTGCGATCAGCCCAAAGTTATTCAGAGTCACCAAGGCAAACGGACCGGACGAGCCGACCGATTGGTTTTGATCTAATAAAAGCGTCCCTTCCATCTCTGGTCGGGACTCTGTTTGCATGTATTAGCTCTAGAATTACCACAGTTATCCAAGTAACGTGGGTACGATCTAAGGAACCATAACTGATTTAATGAGCCATTCGCGGTTTCACCTTAATGCGGCTTGTACTGAGACATGCATGGCTTAATCTTTGAGACAAGCATATGACTACTGGCAGGATCAACCAGGGAGCTGCGTCAACTAGAGCTGAGCAGCCGGCCGCCCGGGAGTGTGTCCCGGGGGCCCGCGCGAACACGCAAGCGTCCGCTCAATTATTCTGCAAACAGGAGGAGGCTGGGCTCCCCTGCACAATACACCTCGAAACCCTCTCAGGTCCCGGCGGCGCGCAGCGCCGTCCTAAGTACTTGGTCGGGTTCGAGAGAGGCGCAATCGCCCGGAGTTAGGCGAGTAGACGCTTTAGGTGCGACCACCCGTGCTCCCAACTGAGCTTGCCGCTGCCGACAGAGGCCCGGGAGCGTGCTGTCGTGGCATTGCCGGCGGGAGACAACACGCGCCACCTACGGTGACCGGCAGCTCCAACGCCAGCGCCACAGAAGGGCAAAGGCCCCACGTGGGTGCCGAAGCGAACTCTCCCAGCACAGCGCACGTGCCAACACGTCCGCACAACTGCGATACAAACCACCAGCGAGAACCGCTGGGGCGACCGAGCAGCAGACGGCGTCGCGGCGCCGAGTGCCGGGCGGCGGCGCATCCTCAACGCACACAGTCCTCAATCGGACCAGCACACTGCAGATGTCCACCGCGCTTCGCACCGGGTCCGCGAGGACCCACTTTGGCTGCACGGCGCCGCGCGCAGGGTGCCCCGGCGCGCAGCTGCGCCGCCTGCCGCGTCCGTCGGCCGGCGCGCCTGCCACTGGGCGCCCCCACCAGCCGGCTGTAGCGCGTGCGCCCACGCACCGCGCGGCCAGCACGCCGGGCGGCCCCCCCTCACCGGCCGGGGACAGTCCCACCCACCCACAGCCGCGTATCGCTTCACACCCAGATTCACATTCACGTTCGTTGGTATGGTGGGGACCGCTTCGTAGCTGTACCGATCGTTGCCCTCACAGATGTACCTCCAGCAAGATCAACCGCACCACAACGGGTTACCAGTTGTTCATTTGCGTAACGTCACCAGTAAACGTACACGTCCATCCCCGTTTGCAAAGTCAACTATTATTGCATGCCTGCCTGTCAGGTGTCAAGACACACTACATTCGCTCACATCCACGCAACAAAATGTGCCCGACTAGAGGGCACGTGGAAGGTGCCCCCGTACATATGCGATCTCCATTGCGCGACCAACTGTCAACCGGCCTCTGTAGCATGTCGCAGATGTGGAACGCGGGGCACCGTGCTATCACATTGTGTGAGAAGAGACTACTACGTCTGCATACACGCGCCACTACATGAACAGACGGCTCATGCTGATCGCCATCCACTGCGTCCATTACTCCCCACACGTCTCTATGGCGTACCACACTGCAATGCAGCTGTTATGGGGAGATGACACATAGCTGTGTACACAACATTCTGAGCCGGTTGCGGTTGGACAACAATACATTAATGTAACGTGTCATATGCCAATTACAGAGCAGGGTAAGGCACAACGTGGGTTAGGTTAAGGCACAACGTGGGTTAGGTTAAGGCACAACGTGGGTTAGGTTAAGGCACAACGTGGGTTAGGTTAAGGCACAACGTGGGTTAGGTTAAGGCACAACGTGGGTTAGGTTAAGGCACAACGTGGGTTAGGTTAAGGCACAACGTGGGTTAGGTTAAGGCACAACGTGGGTTAGGTTAAGGCACAACGTGGGTTAGGTTAAGCCACAACGTGGGTTAGGTTAAGCCACAACGTGGGTTAGGTTAAGCCACAACGTGGGTTAGGTTAAGCCACAACGTGGGTTAGGTTAAGCCACAACGTGGGTTAGGTTAAGCCACAACGTGGGTTAGGTTAAGCCACAACGTGGGTTAGGTTAAGGCACAACGTGGGTTAGGTTAAGGCACAACGTGGGTTAGGTTAAGGCACAACGTGGGTTAGGTTAAGGCACAACGTGGGTTAGGTTAAGGCACAACGTGGGTTAGGTTAAGCCACAACGTGGGTTAGGTTAAGCCACAACGTGGGTTAGGTTAAGCCACAACGTGGGTTAGGTTAAGCCACAACGTGGGTTAGGTTAAGCCACAACGTGGGTTAGGTTAAGCCACAACGTGGGTTAGGTTAAGCCACAACGTGGGTTAGGTTAAGCCACAACGTGGGTTAGGTTAAGCCACAACGTGGGTTAGGTTAAGCCACAACGTGGGTTAGGTTAAGCCACAACGTGGGTTAGGTTAAGCCACAACGTGGGTTAGGTTAAGCCACAACGTGGGTTAGGTTAAGCCACAACGTGGGTTAGGTTAAGCCACAACGTGGGTTAGGTTAAGCCACAACGTGGGTTAGGTTAAGCCACAACGTGGGTTAGGTTAAGGCACAACGTGGGTTAGGTTAAGGCACAACGTGGGTTAGGTTAAGGCACAACATGGGGGTAGATTGCGGTACAAATTGCGTTACATTGCGGTGCAAATTGCGTTACATTGCGGTGCAAATTGCGTTACATTGCGGTGCAAATTGCGTTACATTGCGGTGCAAATTGCGTTACATTGCGGTGCAAATTGAGTTACATTGCGGTGCAAATTGAGTTACATTGCGGTGCAAATTGAGTTACATTGCGGTGCAAATTGAGTTACATTGCGGTGCAAATTGAGTTACATTGCGGTGCAAATTGAGTTACATTGCGGTGCAAATTGAGGTAGGTTAAGGTGCAACACAGGTT
>NW_026046286.1:15000-17500 GCF_023864275.1 Schistocerca cancellata
CGGGTCCGCGAGGACCCACTTTGGCTGCACGGCGCCGCGCGCAGGGTGCCCCGGCGCGCAGCTGCGCCGCCTGCCGCGTCCGTCGGCCGGCGCGCCTGCCACTGGGCGCCCCCACCAGCCGGCTGTAGCGCGTGCGCCCACGCACCGCGCGGCCAGCACGCCGGGCGGCCCCCCCTCACCGGCCGGGGACAGTCCCACCCACCCACAGCCGCGTATCGCTTCACACCCAGATTCACATTCACGTTCGTTGGTATGGTGGGGACCGCTTCGTAGCTGTACCGATCGTTGCCCTCACAGATGTACCTCCAGCAAGATCAACCGCACCACAACGGGTTACCAGTTGTTCATTTGCGTAACGTCACCAGTAAACGTACACGTCCATCCCCGTTTGCAAAGTCAACTATTATTGCATGCCTGCCTGTCAGGTGTCAAGACACACTACATTCGCTCACATCCACGCAACAAAATGTGCCCGACTAGAGGGCACGTGGAAGGTGCCCCCGTACATATGCGATCTCCATTGCGCGACCAACTGTCAACCGGCCTCTGTAGCATGTCGCAGATGTGGAACGCGGGGCACCGTGCTATCACATTGTGTGAGAAGAGACTACTACGTCTGCATACATGCGCCACTACATGAACAGACGGCTCATGCTGATCGCCATCCACTGCGTCCATTACTCCCACACGTCTCTATGGCGTACCACACTGCAATGCAGCTGTTATGGGGAGATGACACATAGCTGTGTACACAACATTCTGAGCCGGTTGCGGTTGGACAACAATACATTAATGTAACGTGTCATATGCCAATTACAGAGCAGGGTAAGGCACAACGTGGGTTAGGTTAAGGCACAACGTGGGTTAGGTTAAGGCACAACGTGGGTTAGGTTAAGGCACAACGTGGGTTAGGTTAAGGCACAACGTGGGTTAGGTTAAGGCACAACGTGGGTTAGGTTAAGGCACAACGTGGGTTAGGTTAAGGCACAACGTGGGTTAGGTTAAGCCACAACGTGGGTTAGGTTAAGCCACAACGTGGGTTAGGTTAAGCCACAACGTGGGTTAGGTTAAGCCACAACGTGGGTTAGGTTAAGCCACAACGTGGGTTAGGTTAAGCCACAACGTGGGTTAGGTTAAGCCACAACGTGGGTTAGGTTAAGGCACAACGTGGGTTAGGTTAAGGCACAACGTGGGTTAGGTTAAGGCACAACGTGGGTTAGGTTAAGGCACAACGTGGGTTAGGTTAAGGCACAACGTGGGTTAGGTTAAGCCACAACGTGGGTTAGGTTAAGCCACAACGTGGGTTAGGTTAAGCCACAACGTGGGTTAGGTTAAGCCACAACGTGGGTTAGGTTAAGCCACAACGTGGGTTAGGTTAAGCCACAACGTGGGTTAGGTTAAGCCACAACGTGGGTTAGGTTAAGCCACAACGTGGGTTAGGTTAAGCCACAACGTGGGTTAGGTTAAGCCACAACGTGGGTTAGGTTAAGCCACAACGTGGGTTAGGTTAAGCCACAACGTGGGTTAGGTTAAGCCACAACGTGGGTTAGGTTAAGCCACAACGTGGGTTAGGTTAAGCCACAACGTGGGTTAGGTTAAGCCACAACGTGGGTTAGGTTAAGCCACAACGTGGGTTAGGTTAAGCCACAACGTGGGTTAGGTTAAGGCACAACGTGGGTTAGGTTAAGGCACAACGTGGGTTAGGTTAAGGCACAACATGGGGGTAGATTGCGGTACAAATTGCGTTACATTGCGGTGCAAATTGCGTTACATTGCGGTGCAAATTGCGTTACATTGCGGTGCAAATTGCGTTACATTGCGGTGCAAATTGCGTTACATTGCGGTGCAAATTGAGTTACATTGCGGTGCAAATTGAGTTACATTGCGGTGCAAATTGAGTTACATTGCGGTGCAAATTGAGTTACATTGCGGTGCAAATTGAGTTACATTGCGGTGCAAATTGAGTTACATTGCGGTGCAAATTGAGGTAGGTTAAGGTGCAACACAGGTTAGGTTAAGGTGACATAGGTTAGGTTAAGGTGACATAGGTTAGGTTAAGGTGACATAGGTTAGGTTAAGGTGACATAGGTTAGGTTAAGGTGACATAGGTTAGGTTAAGGTGACATAGGTTAGGTTAAGGTGACATAGGTTAGGTTAAGGTGACATAGGTTAGGTTAAGGTGACATAGGTTAGGTTAAGGTGACATAGGTTAGGTTAAGGTGACATAGGTTAGGTTAAGGTACAAACTGGGTTGTGTTATGGTACACATTGCGTTGTAGTACAGTACACGTTAGGTTTGGGTACGGTACACAATGTGGTATGGGATGGCGTGTTGTGGGGGGGGGGGGGGGTGAGGTTCGTTGATATCGACCGTAGGACGTGGATGCCCGAGGCAGCGTCAGTGTGTCAAAGGAGTTATGTCACGTCGGGATGCGCTTTCCGCCAGTGAGAGGGGGGGGCGAGCCGTGTCTGTGGTTGCGGCAGACCTGTGTGTTTCATT
>NW_026046286.1:25000-30000 GCF_023864275.1 Schistocerca cancellata
TCGTTCGTTATCGGAATTAACCAGACAAATCGCTCCACCAACTAAGAACGGCCATGCACCACCACCCACCGAATCAAGAAAGAGCTATCAATCTGTCAATCCTTCCGGTGTCCGGGCCTGGTGAGGTTTCCCGTGTTGAGTCAAATTAAGCCGCAGGCTCCACTCCTGGTGGTGCCCTTCCGTCAATTCCTTTAAGTTTCAGCTTTGCAACCATACTTCCCCCGGAACCCAAAAGCTTTGGTTTCCCGGAGGCTGCCCGCCGAGTCATCGGAGGAACTGCGGCGGATCGCTGGCTGGCATCGTTTATGGTTAGAACTAGGGCGGTATCTGATCGCCTTCGAACCTCTAACTTTCGTTCTTGATTAATGAAAACATACTTGGCAAATGCTTTCGCTTCTGTTCGTCTTGCGACGATCCAAGAATTTCACCTCTAACGTCGCAATACGAATGCCCCCGCCTGTCCCTATTAATCATTACCTCGGGTTCCGAAAACCAACAAAATAGAACCGAGGTCCTATTCCATTATTCCATGCACACAGTATTCAGGCGGGCTTGCCTGCTTTAAGCACTCTAATTTGTTCAAAGTAAACGTGCCGGCCCACCCAGACACTCAATAAAGAGCACCTTGGTAGGATTTCAACGGGGTCCGCCTCGGGACGCACGAACACGCACGAGGCGGTCGCACGCCTTCGGCTCGCCCCACCGGCAGGACGTCCCACGATACATGCCAGTTAAACACCGACGGGCGGTGAACCAACAGCGTGGGACACAAATCCAACTACGAGCTTTTTAACCGCAACAACTTTAATATACGCTATTGGAGCTGGAATTACCGCGGCTGCTGGCACCAGACTTGCCCTCCAATAGATACTCGTTAAAGGATTTAAAGTGTACTCATTCCGATTACGGGGCCTCGGATGAGTCCCGTATCGTTATTTTTCGTCACTACCTCCCCGTGCCGGGAGTGGGTAATTTGCGCGCCTGCTGCCTTCCTTGGATGTGGTAGCCGTTTCTCAGGCTCCCTCTCCGGAATCGAACCCTGATTCCCCGTTACCCGTTACAACCATGGTAGGCGCAGAACCTACCATCGACAGTTGATAAGGCAGACATTTGAAAGATGCGTCGCCGGTACGAGGACCGTGCGATCAGCCCAAAGTTATTCAGAGTCACCAAGGCAAACGGACCGGACGAGCCGACCGATTGGTTTTGATCTAATAAAAGCGTCCCTTCCATCTCTGGTCGGGACTCTGTTTGCATGTATTAGCTCTAGAATTACCACAGTTATCCAAGTAACGTGGGTACGATCTAAGGAACCATAACTGATTTAATGAGCCATTCGCGGTTTCACCTTAATGCGGCTTGTACTGAGACATGCATGGCTTAATCTTTGAGACAAGCATATGACTACTGGCAGGATCAACCAGGGAGCTGCGTCAACTAGAGCTGAGCAGCCGGCCGCCCGGGAGTGTGTCCCGGGGGCCCGCGCGAACACGCAAGCGTCCGCTCAATTATTCTGCAAACAGGAGGAGGCTGGGCTCCCCTGCACAATACACCTCGAAACCCTCTCAGGTCCCGGCGGCGCGCAGCGCCGTCCTAAGTACTTGGTCGGGTTCGAGAGAGGCGCAATCGCCCGGAGTTAGGCGAGTAGACGCTTTAGGTGCGACCACCCGTGCTCCCAACTGAGCTTGCCGCTGCCGACAGAGGCCCGGGAGCGTGCTGTCGTGGCATTGCCGGCGGGAGACAACACGCGCCACCTACGGTGACCGGCAGCTCCAACGCCAGCGCCACAGAAGGGCAAAGGCCCCACGTGGGTGCCGAAGCGAACTCTCCCAGCACAGCGCACGTGCCAACACGTCCGCACAACTGCGATACAAACCACCAGCGAGAACCGCTGGGGCGACCGAGCAGCAGACGGCGTCGCGGCGCCGAGTGCCGGGCGGCGGCGCATCCTCAACGCACACAGTCCTCAATCGGACCAGCACACTGCAGATGTCCACCGCGCTTCGCACCGGGTCCGCGAGGACCCACTTTGGCTGCACGGCGCCGCGCGCAGGGTGCCCCGGCGCGCAGCTGCGCCGCCTGCCGCGTCCGTCAGGCCGGCGCGCCTGCCACTGGGCGCCCCCACCAGCCGGCTGTAGCGCGTGCGCCCACGCACCGCGCGGCCAGCACGCCGGGCGGCCCCCCTCACCGGCCGGGGACAGTCCCACCCACCCACAGCCGCGTATCGCTTCACACCCAGATTCACATTCACGTTCGTTGGTATGGTGGGGACCGCTTCGTAGCTGTACCGATCGTTGCCCTCACAGATGTACCTCCAGCAAGATCAACCGCACCACAACGGGTTACCAGTTGTTCATTTGCGTAACGTCACCAGTAAACGTACACGTCCATCCCCGTTTGCAAAGTCAACTATTATTGCATGCCTGCCTGTCAGGTGTCAAGACACACTACATTCGCTCACATCCACGCAACAAAATGTGCCCGACTAGAGGGCACGTGAAGGTGCCCCCGTACATATGCGATCTCCATTGCGCGACCAACTGTCAACCGGCCTCTGTAGCATGTCGCAGATGTGGAACGCGGGGCACCGTGCTATCACATTGTGTGAGAAGAGACTACTACGTCTGCATACACGCGCCACTACATGAACAGACGGCTCATGCTGATCGCCATCCACTGCGTCCATTACTCCCACACGTCTCTATGCGTACCACACTGCAATGCAGCTGTTATGGGGAGATGACACATAGCTGTGTACACAACATTCTGAGCCGGTTGCGGTTGGACAACAATACATTAATGTAACGTGTCATATGCCAATTACAGAGCAGGGTAAGGCACAACGTGGGTTAGGTTAAGGCACAACGTGGGTTAGGTTAAGGCACAACGTGGGTTAGGTTAAGGCACAACGTGGGTTAGGTTAAGGCACAACGTGGGTTAGGTTAAGGCACAACGTGGGTTAGGTTAAGGCACAACGTGGGTTAGGTTAAGGCACAACGTGGGTTAGGTTAAGGCACAACGTGGGTTAGGTTAAGGCACAACGTGGGTTAGGTTAAGCCACAACGTGGGTAGGTTAAGCCACAACGTGGGTTAGGTTAAGCCACAACGTGGGTTAGGTTAAGCCACAACGTGGGTTAGGTTAAGCCACAACGTGGGTTAGGTTAAGGCACAACGTGGGTTAGGTTAAGGCACAACGTGGGTTAGGTTAAGGCACAACGTGGGTTAGGTTAAGGCACAACGTGGGTTAGGTTAAGGCACAACGTGGGTTAGGTTAAGCCACAACGTGGGTTAGGTTAAGCCACAACGTGGGTTAGGTTAAGCCACAACGTGGGTTAGGTTAAGCCACAACGTGGGTTAGGTTAAGCCACAACGTGGGTTAGGTTAAGCCACAACGTGGGTTAGGTTAAGCCACAACGTGGGTTAGGTTAAGCCACAACGTGGGTTAGGTTAAGCCACAACGTGGGTTAGGTTAAGCCACAACGTGGGTTAGGTTAAGCCACAACGTGGGTTAGGTTAAGCCACAACGTGGGTTAGGTTAAGCCACAACGTGGGTTAGGTTAAGCCACAACGTGGGTTAGGTTAAGCCACAACGTGGGTTAGGTTAAGCCACAACGTGGGTAGGTTAAGCCACAACGTGGGTTAGGTTAAGCCACAACGTGGGTTAGGTAAGGCACAACGTGGGTTAGGTTAAGGCACAACGTGGGTTAGGTTAAGGCACAACATGGGGGTAGATTGCGGTACAAATTGCGTTACATTGCGGTGCAAATTGCGTTACATTGCGGTGCAAATTGCGTTACATTGCGGTGCAAATTGCGTTACATTGCGGTGCAAATTGCGTTACATTGCGGTGCAAATTGAGTTACATTGCGGTGCAAATTGAGTTACATTGCGGTGCAAATTGAGTTACATTGCGGTGCAAATTGAGTTACATTGCGGTGCAAATTGAGTTACATTGCGGTGCAAATTGAGTTACATTGCGGTGCAAATTGAGGTAGGTTAAGGTGCAACACAGGTTAGGTTAAGGTGACATAGGTTAGGTTAAGGTGACATAGGTTAGGTTAAGGTGACATAGGTTAGGTTAAGGTGACATAGGTTAGGTTAAGGTGACATAGGTTAGGTTAAGGTGACATAGGTTAGGTTAAGGTGACATAGGTTAGGTTAGGTGACATAGGTTAGGTTAAGGTGACATAGGTTAGGTTAAGGTGACATAGGTTAGGTTAAGGTGACATAGGTTAGGTTAAGGTACAAACTGGGTTGTGTTATGGTACACATTGCGTTGTAGTACAGTACACGTTAGGTTTGGGTACGGTACACAATGTGGTATGGGATGGCGTGTTGTGGGGGGGGGGGGGGGGGGTGAGGTTCGTTGATATCGACCGTAGGACGTGGATGCCGAGGCAGCGTCAGTGTGTCAAAGGAGTTATGTCACGTCGGGATGCGCTTTCCGCCAGTGAGAGGGGGGGGCGAGCCGTGTCTGTGGTTGCGGCAGACCTGTGTGTTTCATTCCTGCCAGTGTGTTTGTGCTGTAAGACGAGGCAGTGTGGTGATGTTGGGTGCACCCCTGTGTAGGACATGTGTGGGTGTTGGTGGCTTATCTGAGCAATTGTGGTTGTCGGACGAGTGGGATATTCTGTTTTATGATTGGACCTCCTGGCCTGGTTATCATAGTCTGGTTGGTGTACTGTGGCGGATAGGATGCACCGGACGTTGGTCCATGCCGGTGCTTAATTATTGTATCTGTGTTTGTTACAGGCAGAGAGTAGTGTGTGATAGAGTGTGTGGGTGATAGAGTGTGCGGGGTGACGTGTGGTTCGTTTTGTTTGCACAGACGTTCAGCATGTATAGGGGCATTTGCGTATTTGATCTATCTATGTGGGCCTGCATAGTTTACTGAGCAGTGCTGCGAGGTGACTGAACTACGAGCGACGTACTCATTTACAGCGGAATGGTTGCCTTCTACCAAAGATGGAGTATCGACTCTACGACAGCGTTGGCACCGC
>NW_026046287.1:0-33213 GCF_023864275.1 Schistocerca cancellata
CCCTTAAGAGAGTCATAGTTACTGGTCAGGGTTGCTCACCCAGTTTCACATTATTTGTTATTGTGGCCAGTCTGCAAGAAGCGATACGTCACCAGTTTTGTATTATGATGAGAGTTATCGTTACTCCTGCCAGTGACCACTCAAATTTGGTATTGTAATACTCTTGGTGACGTGGCATTGGCTACCTCAGGAAAGTCATAGTTATTCCTGCCAGTTTCTTACCATATTTTATTTATTTTTTTACGGTGGCCAGTCTGCAAGGAGCGATACGTCACTAATTGTGTATCGTAAGAGAGTTATCGTTACTCCTGCCAGTGACTACTCGAATTTACTGGTGTAATACTCTTGGTGACGTCGAATTTACTGGTGTAATACTCTTGGTGACGCTGCATTCGCTAACTAAGGAGGGTCATCGTTATTCCTGCCAGTTTTCAACCACATTTTACACTATTCTGTTACTGTGGCCAGTCCTGCCACAAGCCATACGTCACTAGCTGTGTATCGTAAGAGAGTTATCGTTACTCCTGGCAGTGAGTACTCAAATTTACTGATACCATACTTTACGTGATGATGCATTCGCTACCTCAGGAGTGTCATAGTTATTCCTGCCAGTTTCTTACACCGTTTTACATTATTTTGTTGCTGTGACAGTCTGCCAGATGCGATACGTCACTAGTTGTGTATCATAAGAGAGTTATCGTTACTCCTGCCAGTGAGTACTCGAATTTACTGATGCAATACTTTTGGTATCGAGGCATTGGCTACCTGAGGATGGTCATAGCAATTCCTGCAAGTTACTTACTCCATTTGACATCATTTTGTTACTGTGGCCAGCCTGTCAGAAGTGTTATGTCACTAGTTGTGTATCTTAAGAGCTTAATCGTTACTCCTGCCAGGTTTTACTCGAGATTACTCATACAATAACCGTGGTGACGAGGCATTGGCTACCTTAAGAGAGTCATAGTTACTGGTCAGGGTTGCTCACCCAGTTTCACATTATTTGTTATTGTGGCCAGTCTGCAAGAAGCGATACGTCACCAGTTTTGTATTATGATGAGAGTTATCGTTACTCCTGCCAGTGACCACTCAAATTTGGTATTGTAATACTCTTGGTGACGTGGCATTGGCTACCTCAGGAAAGTCATAGTTATTCCTGCCAGTTTCTTACCATATTTTATTTATTTTTTTACGGTGGCCAGTCTGCAAGGAGCGATACGTCACTAATTGTGTATCGTAAGAGAGTTATCGTTACTCCTGCCAGTGACTACTCGAATTTACTGGTGTAATACTCTTGGTGACGCTGCATTCGCTAACTAAGGAGGGTCATCGTTATTCCTGCCAGTTTCTAACCACATTTTACATTATTCTGTTACTGTGGCCAGTCTGCCACAAGCCATACGTCACTAGCTGTGTATCGTAAGAGAGTTATCGTTACTCCTGGCAGTGAGTACTCAAATTTACTGATACCATACTTTACGTGATGATGCATTCGCTACCTCAGGAGTGTCATAGTTATTCCTGCCAGTTTCTTACACCGTTTTACATTATTTTGTTGCTGTGACAGTCTGCCAGATGCGATACGTCACTAGTTGTGTATCATAAGAGAGTTATCGTTACTCCTGCCAGTGAGTACTCGAATTTACTGATGCAATACTTTTGGTATCGAGGCATTGGCTACCTGAGGATGGTCATAGCAATTCCTGCAAGTTACTTACTCCATTTGACATCATTTTGTTACTGTGGCCAGCCTGTCAGAAGTGTTATGTCACTAGTTGTGTATCTTAAGAGCTTAATCGTTACTCCTGCCAGGTTTTACTCGAGATTACTCATACAATAACCGTGGTGACGAGGCATTGGCTACCTTAAGAGAGTCATAGTTACTGGTCAGGGTTGCTCACCCAGTTTCACATTATTTGTTATTGTGGCCAGTCTGCAAGAAGCGATACGTCACCAGTTTTGTATTATGATGAGAGTTATCGTTACTCCTGCCAGTGACCACTCAAATTTGGTATTGTAATACTCTTGGTGACGTGGCATTGGCTACCTCAGGAAAGTCATAGTTATTCCTGCCAGTTTCTTACCATATTTTATTTATTTTTTTACGGTGGCCAGTCTGCAAGGAGCGATACGTCACTAATTGTGTATCGTAAGAGAGTTATCGTTACTCCTGCCAGTGACTACTCGAATTTACTGGTGTAATACTCTTGGTGACGCTGCATTCGCTAACTAAGGAGGGTCATCGTTATTCCTGCCAGTTTCTAACCACATTTTACATTATTCTGTTACTGTGGCCAGTCTGCCACAAGCCATACGTCACTAGCTGTGTATCGTAAGAGAGTTATCGTTACTCCTGGCAGTGAGTACTCAAATTTACTGATACCATACTTTACGTGATGATGCATTCGCTACCTCAGGAGTGTCATAGTTATTCCTGCCAGTTTCTTACACCGTTTTACATTATTTTGTTGCTGTGACAGTCTGCCAGATGCGATACGTCACTAGTTGTGTATCATAAGAGAGTTATCGTTACTCCTGCCAGTGAGTACTCGAATTTACTGATGCAATACTTTTGGTATCGAGGCATTGGCTACCTGAGGATGGTCATAGCAATTCCTGCAAGTTACTTACTCCATTTGACATCATTTTGTTACTGTGGCCAGCCTGTCAGAAGTGTTATGTCACTAGTTGTGTATCTTAAGAGCTTAATCGTTACTCCTGCCAGGTTTTACTCGAGATTACTCATACAATAACCGTGGTGACGAGGCATTGGCTACCTTAAGAGAGTCATAGTTACTGGTCAGGGTTGCTCACCCAGTTTCACATTATTTGTTATTGTGGCCAGTCTGCAAGAAGCGATACGTCACCAGTTTTGTATTATGATGAGAGTTATCGTTACTCCTGCCAGTGACCACTCAAATTTGGTATTGTAATACTCTTGGTGACGTGGCATTGGCTACCTCAGGAAAGTCATAGTTATTCCTGCCAGTTTCTTACCATATTTTATTTATTTTTTTACGGTGGCCAGTCTGCAAGGAGCGATACGTCACTAATTGTGTATCGTAAGAGAGTTATCGTTACTCCTGCCAGTGACTACTCGAATTTACTGGTGTAATACTCTTGGTGACGCTGCATTCGCTAACTAAGGAGGGTCATCGTTATTCCTGCCAGTTTCTAACCACATTTTACATTATTCTGTTACTGTGGCCAGTCTGCCACAAGCCATACGTCACTAGCTGTGTATCGTAAGAGAGTTATCGTTACTCCTGGCAGTGAGTACTCAAATTTACTGATACCATACTTTACGTGATGATGCATTCGCTACCTCAGGAGTGTCATAGTTATTCCTGCCAGTTTCTTACACCGTTTTACATTATTTTGTTGCTGTGACAGTCTGCCAGATGCGATACGTCACTAGTTGTGTATCATAAGAGAGTTATCGTTACTCCTGCCAGTGAGTACTCGAATTTACTGATGCAATACTTTTGGTATCGAGGCATTGGCTACCTGAGGATGGTCATAGCAATTCCTGCAAGTTACTTACTCCATTTGACATCATTTTTGTTACTGTGGCCAGCCTGTCAGAAGTGTTATGTCACTAGTTGTGTATCTTAAGAGCTTAATCGTTACTCCTGCCAGGTTTTACTCGAGATTACTCATACAATAACCGTGGTGACGAGGCATTGGCTACCTTAAGAGAGTCATAGTTACTGGTCAGGGTTGCTCACCCAGTTTCACATTATTTGTTATTGTGGCCAGTCTGCAAGAAGCGATACGTCACCAGTTTTGTATTATGATGAGAGTTATCGTTACTCCTGCCAGTGACCACTCAAATTTGGTATTGTAATACTCTTGGTGACGTGGCATTGGCTACCTCAGGAAAGTCATAGTTATTCCTGCCAGTTTCTTACCATATTTTATTTATTTTTTTACGGTGGCCAGTCTGCAAGGAGCGATACGTCACTAATTGTGTATCGTAAGAGAGTTATCGTTACTCCTGCCAGTGACTACTCGAATTTACTGGTGTAATACTCTTGGTGACGCTGCATTCGCTAACTAAGGAGGGTCATCGTTATTCCTGCCAGTTTCTAACCACATTTTACATTATTCTGTTACTGTGGCCAGTCTGCCACAAGCCATACGTCACTAGCTGTGTATCGTAAGAGAGTTATCGTTACTCCTGGCAGTGAGTACTCAAATTTACTGATACCATACTTTACGTGATGATGCATTCGCTACCTCAGGAGTGTCATAGTTATTCCTGCCAGTTTCTTACACCGTTTTACATTATTTTGTTGCTGTGACAGTCTGCCAGATGCGATACGTCACTAGTTGTGTATCATAAGAGAGTTATCGTTACTCCTGCCAGTGAGTACTCGAATTTACTGATGCAATACTTTTGGTATCGAGGCATTGGCTACCTGAGGATGGTCATAGCAATTCCTGCAAGTTACTTACTCCATTTGACATCATTTTGTTACTGTGGCCAGCCTGTCAGAAGTGTTATGTCACTAGTTGTGTATCTTAAGAGCTTAATCGTTACTCCTGCCAGGTTTTACTCGAGATTACTCATACAATAACCGTGGTGACGAGGCATTGGCTACCTTAAGAGAGTCATAGTTACTGGTCAGGGTTGCTCACCCAGTTTCACATTATTTGTTATTGTGGCCAGTCTGCAAGAAGCGATACGTCACCAGTTTTGTATTATGATGAGAGTTATCGTTACTCCTGCCAGTGACCACTCAAATTTGGTATTGTAATACTCTTGGTGACGTGGCATTGGCTACCTCAGGAAAGTCATAGTTATTCCTGCCAGTTTCTTACCATATTTTATTTATTTTTTTACGGTGGCCAGTCTGCAAGGAGCGATACGTCACTAATTGTGTATCGTAAGAGAGTTATCGTTACTCCTGCCAGTGACTACTCGAATTTACTGGTGTAATACTCTTGGTGACGCTGCATTCGCTAACTAAGGAGGGTCATCGTTATTCCTGCCAGTTTCTAACCACATTTTACATTATTCTGTTACTGTGGCCAGTCTGCCACAAGCCATACGTCACTAGCTGTGTATCGTAAGAGAGTTATCGTTACTCCTGGCAGTGAGTACTCAAATTTACTGATACCATACTTTACGTGATGATGCATTCGCTACCTCAGGAGTGTCATAGTTATTCCTGCCAGTTTCTTACACCGTTTTACATTATTTTGTTGCTGTGACAGTCTGCCAGATGCGATACGTCACTAGTTGTGTATCATAAGAGAGTTATCGTTACTCCTGCCAGTGAGTACTCGAATTTACTGATGCAATACTTTTGGTATCGAGGCATTGGCTACCTGAGGATGGTCATAGCAATTCCTGCAAGTTACTTACTCCATTTGACATCATTTTGTTACTGTGGCCAGCCTGTCAGAAGTGTTATGTCACTAGTTGTGTATCTTAAGAGCTTAATCGTTACTCCTGCCAGGTTTTACTCGAGATTACTCATACAATAACCGTGGTGACGAGGCATTGGCTACCTTAAGAGAGTCATAGTTACTGGTCAGGGTTGCTCACCCAGTTTCACATTATTTGTTATTGTGGCCAGTCTGCAAGAAGCGATACGTCACCAGTTTTGTATTATGATGAGAGTTATCGTTACTCCTGCCAGTGACCACTCAAATTTGGTATTGTAATACTCTTGGTGACGTGGCATTGGCTACCTCAGGAAAGTCATAGTTATTCCTGCCAGTTTCTTACCATATTTTATTTATTTTTTTACGGTGGCCAGTCTGCAAGGAGCGATACGTCACTAATTGTGTATCGTAAGAGAGTTATCGTTACTCCTGCCAGTGACTACTCGAATTTACTGGTGTAATACTCTTGGTGACGCTGCATTCGCTAACTAAGGAGGGTCATCGTTATTCCTGCCAGTTTCTAACCACATTTTACATTATTCTGTTACTGTGGCCAGTCTGCCACAAGCCATACGTCACTAGCTGTGTATCGTAAGAGAGTTATCGTTACTCCTGGCAGTGAGTACTCAAATTTACTGATACCATACTTTACGTGATGATGCATTCGCTACCTCAGGAGTGTCATAGTTATTCCTGCCAGTTTCTTACACCGTTTTACATTATTTTGTTGCTGTGACAGTCTGCCAGATGCGATACGTCACTAGTTGTGTATCATAAGAGAGTTATCGTTACTCCTGCCAGTGAGTACTCGAATTTACTGATGCAATACTTTTGGTATCGAGGCATTGGCTACCTGAGGATGGTCATAGCAATTCCTGCAAGTTACTTACTCCATTTGACATCATTTTGTTACTGTGGCCAGCCTGTCAGAAGTGTTATGTCACTAGTTGTGTATCTTAAGAGCTTAATCGTTACTCCTGCCAGGTTTTACTCGAGATTACTCATACAATAACCGTGGTGACGAGGCATTGGCTACCTTAAGAGAGTCATAGTTACTGGTCAGGGTTGCTCACCCAGTTTCACATTATTTGTTATTGTGGCCAGTCTGCAAGAAGCGATACGTCACCAGTTTTGTATTATGATGAGAGTTATCGTTACTCCTGCCAGTGACCACTCAAATTTGGTATTGTAATACTCTTGGTGACGTCGGCATTGGCTACCTCAGGAAAGTCATAGTTATTCCTGCCAGTTTCTTACCATATTTTATTTATTTTTTTACGGTGGCCAGTCTGCAAGGAGCGATACGTCACTAATTGTGTATCGTAAGAGAGTTATCGTTACTCCTGCCAGTGACTACTCGAATTTACTGGTGTAATACTCTTGGTGACGCTGCATTCGCTAACTAAGGAGGGTCATCGTTATTCCTGCCAGTTTCTAACCACATTTTACATTATTCTGTTACTGTGGCCAGTCTGCCACAAGCCATACGTCACTAGCTGTGTATCGTAAGAGAGTTATCGTTACTCCTGGCAGTGAGTACTCAAATTTACTGATACCATACTTTACGTGATGATGCATTCGCTACCTCAGGAGTGTCATAGTTATTCCTGCCAGTTTCTTACACCGTTTTACATTATTTTGTTGCTGTGACAGTCTGCCAGATGCGATACGTCACTAGTTGTGTATCATAAGAGAGTTATCGTTACTCCTGCCAGTGAGTACTCGAATTTACTGATGCAATACTTTTGGTATCGAGGCATTGGCTACCTGAGGATGGTCATAGCAATTCCTGCAAGTTACTTACTCCATTTGACATCATTTTGTTACTGTGGCCAGCCTGTCAGAAGTGTTATGTCACTAGTTGTGTATCTTAAGAGCTTAATCGTTACTCCTGCCAGGTTTTACTCGAGATTACTCATACAATAACCGTGGTGACGAGGCATTGGCTACCTTAAGAGAGTCATAGTTACTGGTCAGGGTTGCTCACCCAGTTTCACATTATTTGTTATTGTGGCCAGTCTGCAAGAAGCGATACGTCACCAGTTTTGTATTATGATGAGAGTTATCGTTACTCCTGCCAGTGACCACTCAAATTTGGTATTGTAATACTCTTGGTGACGTGGCATTGGCTACCTCAGGAAAGTCATAGTTATTCCTGCCAGTTTCTTACCATATTTTATTTATTTTTTTACGGTGGCCAGTCTGCAAGGAGCGATACGTCACTAATTGTGTATCGTAAGAGAGTTATCGTTACTCCTGCCAGTGACTACTCGAATTTACTGGTGTAATACTCTTGGTGACGCTGCATTCGCTAACTAAGGAGGGTCATCGTTATTCCTGCCAGTTTCTAACCACATTTTACATTATTCTGTTACTGTGGCCAGTCTGCCACAAGCCATACGTCACTAGCTGTGTATCGTAAGAGAGTTATCGTTACTCCTGGCAGTGAGTACTCAAATTTACTGATACCATACTTTACGTGATGATGCATTCGCTACCTCAGGAGTGTCATAGTTATTCCTGCCAGTTTCTTACACCGTTTTACATTATTTTGTTGCTGTGACAGTCTGCCAGATGCGATACGTCACTAGTTGTGTATCATAAGAGAGTTATCGTTACTCCTGCCAGTGAGTACTCGAATTTACTGATGCAATACTTTTGGTATCGAGGCATTGGCTACCTGAGGATGGTCATAGCAATTCCTGCAAGTTACTTACTCCATTTGACATCATTTTGTTACTGTGGCCAGCCTGTCAGAAGTGTTATGTCACTAGTTGTGTATCTTAAGAGCTTAATCGTTACTCCTGCCAGGTTTTACTCGAGATTACTCATACAATAACCGTGGTGACGAGGCATTGGCTACCTTAAGAGAGTCATAGTTACTGGTCAGGGTTGCTCACCCAGTTTCACATTATTTGTTATTGTGGCCAGTCTGCAAGAAGCGATACGTCACCAGTTTTGTATTATGATGAGAGTTATCGTTACTCCTGCCAGTGACCACTCAAATTTGGTATTGTAATACTCTTGGTGACGTGGCATTGGCTACCTCAGGAAAGTCATAGTTTATTCCTGCCAGTTTCTTACCATATTTTATTTATTTTTTTAACGGGGCCAGTCTGCAAGGAGCGATACGTCACTAATTGTGTATCGTAAGAGAGTTATCGTTACTCCTGCCAGTGACTACTCGAATTTACTGGTGTAATACTCTTGGTGACGCTGCATTCGCTAACTAAGGAGGGTCATCGTTATTCCTGCCAGTTTCTAACCACATTTTACATTATTCTGTTACTGTGGCCAGTCTGCCACAAGCCATACGTCACTAGCTGTGTATCGTAAGAGAGTTATCGTTACTCCTGCAGTGAGTACTCAAATTTACTGATACCATACTTTACGTGATGATGCATTCGCTACCTCAGGAGTGTCATAGCTATTCCTGCCAGTTTCTTACACCGTTTTACATTATTTTGTTGCTGTGACAATCTGCCAGATGCGATACGTCACTAGTTGTGTATCATAAGAGAGTTATCGTTACTCCTGCCAGTGAGTACTCGAATTTACTGATGCAATACGTTTGGTATCGAGGCATTGGCCACCCTGAGGATGGTCATAGCAATTCCTGCAAGTTACTTACTCATTTGACATCATTTTGTTACTGTGGCCAGCCTGTCAGAAGTGTTATGTCACTAGTTGTGTATCTTAAGAGCTTAATCGTTACTCCTGCCAGGTTTTACTCGAGATTACTCATACAATAACCGTGGTGACGAGGCATTGGCTACCTTAAGAGAGTCATAGTTACTGGTCAGGGTTGCTCACCCAGTTTCACATTATTTGTTATTGTGGCCCAGTCTGCAAGAAGCGATACGTCACCAGTTTTGTATTATGATGAGAGTTATCGTTACTCCTGCCAGTGACCACTCAAATTTGGTATTGTAATACTCTTGGTGACGTGGCATTGGCTACCTCAGGAAAGTCATAGTTATTCCTGCCAGTTTCTTACCATATTTTATTTATTTTTTTACGGGGCCAGTCTGCAAGGAGCGATACGTCACTAATTGTGTATCGTAAGAGAGTTATCGTTACTCCTGCCAGTGACTACTCGAATTTACTGGTGTAATACTCTTGGTGACGCTGCATTCGCTAACTAAGGAGGGTCATCGTTATTCCTGCCAGTTTCTAACCACATTTTACATTATTCTGTTACTGTGGCCAGTCTGCCACAAGCCATACGTCACTAGCTGTGTATCGTAAGAGAGTTATCGTTACTCCTGGCAGTGAGTACTCAAATTTTACTGATACCATACTTTACGTGATGATGCATTCGCTACCTCAGGAGTGTCATAGCTATTCCTGCCAGTTTCTTACACCGTTTTACATTATTTTGTTGCTGTGACAATCTGCCAGATGCGATACGTCACTAGTTGTGTATCATAAGAGAGTTATCGTTACTCCTGCCAGTGAGTACTCGAATTTACTGATGCAATACGTTTGGTATCGAGGCATTGGCCACCTGAGGATGGTCATAGCAATTCCTGCAAGTTACTTACTCCATTTGACATCATTTTGTTACTGTGGCCAGCCTGTCAGAAGTGTTATGTCACTAGTTGTGTATCTTAAGAGCTTAATCGTTACTCCTGCCAGGTTTTACTCGAGATTACTCATACAATAACCGTGGTGACGAGGCATTGGCTACCTTAAGAGAGTCATAGTTACTGGTCAGGGTTGCTCACCCAGTTTCACATTATTTGTTATTGTGGCCAGTCTGCAAGAAGCGATACGTCACCAGTTTTGTATTATGATGAGAGTTATCGTTACTCCTGCCAGTGACCACTCAATTTGGTATTGTAATACTCTTGGTGACGTGGCATTGGCTACCTCAGGAAAGTCATAGTTATTCCTGCCAGTTTCTTACCATATTTTATTTATTTTTTTACGGGGCCAGTCTGCAAGGAGCGATACGTCACTAATTGTGTATCGTAAGAGAGTTATCGTTACTCCTGCCAGTGACTACTCGAATTTACTGGTGTAATACTCTTGGTGACGCTGCATTCGCTAACTAAGGAGGGTCATCGTTATTCCTGCCAGTTTCTAACCACATTTTACATTATTCTGTTACTGTGGCCAGTCTGCCACAAGCCATACGTCACTAGCTGTGTATCGTAAGAGAGTTATCGTTACTCCCTGGCAGTGAGTACTCAAATTTACTGATACCATACTTTACGTGATGATGCATTCGCTACCTCAGGAGTGTCATAGCTATTCCTGCCAGTTTCTTACACCGTTTTACATTATTTTGTTGCTGTGACAATCTGCCAGATGCGATACGTCACTAGTTGTGTATCATAAGAGAGTTATCGTTACTCCTGCCAGTGAGTACTCGAATTTACTGATGCAATACGTTTGGTATCGAGGCATTGGCCACCTGAGGATGGTCATAGCAATTCCTGCAAGTTACTTACTCCATTTGACATCATTTTGTTACTGTGGCCAGCCTGTCAGAAGTGTTATGTCACTAGTTGTGTATCTTAAGAGCTTAATCGTTACTCCTCCTGCCAGGTTTTACTCGAGATTACTCATACAATAACCGTGGTGAGACGAGGCATTGGCTACCTTAAGAGAGTCATAGTTACTGGTCAGGGTTGCTCACCCAGTTTCACATTATTTGTTATTGTGGCCAGTCTGCAAGAAGCGATACGTCACCAGTTTTGTATTATGATGAGAGTTATCGTTACTCCTGCCAGTGACCACTCAAATTTGGTATTGTAATACTCTTGGTGACGTGGCATTGGCTACCTCAGGAAAGTCATAGTTATTCCTGCCAGTTTCTTACCATATTTTATTTATTTTTTTACGGGGCCAGTCTGCAAGGAGCGATACGTCACTAATTGTGTATCGTAAGAGAGTTATCGTTACTCCTGCCAGTGACTACTCGAATTTACTGGTGTAATACTCTTGGTGACGCTGCATTCGCTAACTAAGGAGGGTCATCGTTATTCCTGCCAGTTTCTAACCACATTTTACATTATTCTGTTACTGTGGCCAGTCTGCCACAAGCCATACGTCACTAGCTGTGTATCGTAAGAGAGTTATCGTTACTCCTGGCAGTGAGTACTCAAATTTACTGATACCATACTTTACGTGATGATGCATTCGCTACCTCAGGAGTGTCATAGCTATTCCTGCCAGTTTCTTACACCGTTTTACATTATTTTGTTGCTGTGACAATCTGCCAGATGCGATACGTCACTAGTGTGTGTATCATAAGAGAGTTATCGTTACTCCTGCCAGTGAGTACTCGAATTTACTGATGCAATACGTTTGGTATCGAGGCATTGGCCACCTGAGGATGGTCATAGCAATTCCTGCAAGTTACTTACTCCATTTGACATCATTTTGTTACTGTGGCCAGCCTGTCAGAAGTGTTATGTCACTAGTTGTGTATCTTAAGAGCTTAATCGTTACTCCTGCCAGGTTTTACTCGAGATTACTCATACAATAACCGTGGTGACGAGGCATTGGCTACCTTAAGAGAGTCATAGTTACTGGTCAGGGTTGCTCACCCAGTTTCACATTATTTGTTATTGTGGCCAGTCTGCAAGAAGCGATACGTCACCAGTTTTGTATTATGATGAGAGTTATCGTTACTCCTGCCAGTGACCACTCAAATTTGGTATTGTAATACTCTTGGTGACGTGGCATTGGCTACCTCAGGAAAGTCATAGTTATTCCTGCCAGTTTCTTACCATATTTTATTTATTTTTTTACGGGGCCAGTCTGCAAGGAGCGATACGTCACTAATTGTGTATCGTAAGAGAGTTATCGTTACTCCTGCCAGTGACTACTCGAATTTACTGGTGTAATACTCTTGGTGACGCTGCATTCGCTAACTAAGGAGGGTCATCGTTATTCCTGCCAGTTTCTAACCACATTTTACATTATTCTGTTACTGTGGCCAGTCTGCCACAAGCCATACGTCACTAGCTGTGTATCGTAAGAGAGTTATCGTTACTCCTGGCAGTGAGTACTCAAATTTACTGATACCATACTTTACGTGATGATGCATTCGCTACCTCAGGAGTGTCATAGCTATTCCTGCCAGTTTCTTACACCGTTTTACATTATTTTGTTGCTGTGACAATCTGCCAGATGCGATACGTCACTAGTTGTGTATCATAAGAGAGTTATCGTTACTCCTGCCAGTGAGTACTCGAATTTACTGATGCAATACGTTTGGTATCGAGGCATTGGCCACCTGAGGATGGTCATAGCAATTCCTGCAAGTTACTTACTCCATTTGACATCATTTTGTTACTGTGGCCAGCCTGTCAGAAGTGTTATGTCACTAGTTGTGTATCTTAAGAGCTTAATCGTTACTCCTGCCAGGTTTTACTCGAGATTACTCATACAATAACCGTGGTGACGAGGCATTGGCTACCTTAAGAGAGTCATAGTTACTGGTCAGGGTTGCTCACCCAGTTTCACATTATTTGTTATTGTGGCCAGTCTGCAAGAAGCGATACGTCACCAGTTTTGTATTATGATGAGAGTTATCGTTACTCCTGCCAGTGACCACTCAAATTTGGTATGTAATACTCTTGGTGACGTGGCATAGGCTACCTCAGGAAAGTCATAGTTATTCCTGCCAGTTTCTTACCATATTTTATTTATTTTTTTACGGGGCCAGTCTGCAAGGAGCGATACGTCACTAATTGTGTATCGTAAGAGAGTTATCGTTACTCCTGCCAGTGACTACTCGAATTTACTGGTGTAATACTCTTGGTGACGCTGCATTCGCTAACTAAGGAGGGTCATCGTTATTCCTGCCAGTTTCTAACCACATTTTACATTATTCTGTTACTGTGGCCAGTCTGCCACAAGCCATACGTCACTAGCTGTGTATCGTAAGAGAGTTATCGTTACTCCTGGCAGTGAGTACTCAAATTTACTGATACCATACTTTACGTGATGATGCATTCGCTACCTCAGGAGTGTCATAGCTATTCCTGCCAGTTTCTTACACCGTTTTACATTATTTTGTTGCTGTGACAATCTGCCAGATGCGATACGTCACTAGTTGTGTATCATAAGAGAGTTATCGTTACTCCTGCCAGTGAGTACTCGAATTTACTGATGCAATACGTTTGGTATCGAGGCATTGGCCACCTGAGGATGGTCATAGCAATTCCTGCAAGTTACTTACTCCATTTGACATCATTTTGTTACTGTGGCCAGCCTGTCAGAAGTGTTATGTCACTAGTTGTGTATCTTAAGAGCTTAATCGTTACTCCTGCCAGGTTTTACTCGAGATTACTCATACAATAACCGTGGTGACGAGGCATTGGCTACCTTAAGAGAGTCATAGTTACTGGTCAGGGTTGCTCACCCAGTTTCACATTATTTGTTATTGTGGCCAGTCTGCAAGAAGCGATACGTCACCAGTTTTGTATTATGATGAGAGTTATCGTTACTCCTGCCAGTGACCACTCAAATTTGGTATTGTAATACTCTTGGTGACGTGGCATTGGCTACCTCAGGAAAGTCATAGTTATTCCTGCCAGTTTCTTACCATATTTTATTTATTTTTTTTACGGGGCCAGTCTGCAAGGAGCGATACGTCACTAATTGTGTATCGTAAGAGAGTTATCGTTACTCCTGCCAGTGACTACTCGAATTTACTGGTGTAATACTCTTGGTGACGCTGCATTCGCTAACTAAGGAGGGTCATCGTTATTCCTGCCAGTTTCTAACCACATTTTACATTATTCTGTTACTGTGGCCAGTCTGCCACAAGCCATACGTCACTAGCTGTGTATCGTAAGAGAGTTATCGTTACTCCTGGCAGTGAGTACTCAAATTTACTGATACCATACTTTACGTGATGATGCATTCGCTACCTCAGGAGTGTCATAGCTATTCCTGCCAGTTTCTTACACCGTTTTACATTATTTTGTTGCTGTGACAATCTGCCAGATGCGATACGTCACTAGTTGTGTATCATAAGAGAGTTATCGTTACTCCTGCCAGTGAGTACTCGAATTTACTGATGCAATACGTTTGGTATCGAGGCATTGGCCACCTGAGGATGGTCATAGCAATTCCTGCAAGTTACTTACTCCATTTGACATCATTTTGTTACTGTGGCCAGCCTGTCAGAAGTGTTATGTCACTAGTTGTGTATCTTAAGAGCTTAATCGTTACTCCTGCCAGGTTTTACTCGAGATTACTCATACAATAACCGTGGTGACGAGGCATTGGCTACCTTAAGAGAGTCATAGTTACTGGTCAGGGTTGCTCACCCAGTTTCACATTATTTGTTATTGTGGCCAGTCTGCAAGAAGCGATACGTCACCAGTTTTGTATTATGATGAGAGTTATCGTTACTCCTGCCAGTGACCACTCAAATTTGGTATTGTAATACTCTTGGTGACGTGGCATTGGCTACCTCAGGAAAGTCATAGTTATTCCTGCCAGTTTCTTACCATATTTTATTTATTTTTTTACGGGGCCAGTCTGCAAGGAGCGATACGTCACTAATTGTGTATCGTAAGAGAGTTATCGTTACTCCTGCCAGTGACTACTCGAATTTACTGGTGTAATACTCTTGGTGACGCTGCATTCGCTAACTAAGGAGGGTCATCGTTATTCCTGCCAGTTTCTAACCACATTTTACATTATTCTGTTACTGTGGCCAGTCTGCCACAAGCCATACGTCACTAGCTGTGTATCGTAAGAGAGTTATCGTTACTCCTGGCAGTGAGTACTCAAATTTACTGATACCATACTTTACGTGATGATGCATTCGCTACCTCAGGAGTGTCATAGCTATTCCTGCCAGTTTCTTACACCGTTTTACATTATTTTGTTGCTGTGACAATCTGCCAGATGCGATACGTCACTAGTTGTGTATCATAAGAGAGTTATCGTTACTCCTGCCAGTGAGTACTCGAATTTACTGATGCAATACGTTTGGTATCGAGGCATTGGCCACCTGAGGATGGTCATAGCAATTCCTGCAAGTTACTTACTCCATTTGACATCATTTTGTTACTGTGGCCAGCCTGTCAGAAGTGTTATGTCACTAGTTGTGTATCTTAAGAGCTTAATCGTTACTCCTGCCAGGTTTTACTCGAGATTACTCATACAATAACCGTGGTGACGAGGCATTGGCTACCTTAAGAGAGTCATAGTTACTGGTCAGGGTTGCTCACCCAGTTTCACATTATTTGTTATTGTGGCCAGTCTGCAAGAAGCGATACGTCACCAGTTTTGTATTATGATGAGAGTTATCGTTACTCCTGCCAGTGACCACTCAAATTTGGTATTGTAATACTCTTGGTGACGTGGCATTGGCTACCTCAGGAAAGTCATAGTTATTCCTGCCAGTTTCTTACCATATTTTATTTATTTTTTTACGGGGCCAGTCTGCAAGGAGCGATACGTCACTAATTGTGTATCGTAAGAGAGTTATCGTTACTCCTGCCAGTGACTACTCGAATTTACTGGTGTAATACTCTTGGTGACGCTGCATTCGCTAACTAAGGAGGGTCATCGTTATTCCTGCCAGTTTCTAACCACATTTTACATTATTCTGTTACTGTGGCCAGTCTGCCACAAGCCATACGTCACTAGCTGTGTATCGTAAGAGAGTTATCGTTACTCCTGGCAGTGAGTACTCAAATTTACTGATACCATACTTTACGTGATGATGCATTCGCTACCTCAGGAGTGTCATAGCTATTCCTGCCAGTTTCTTACACCGTTTTACATTATTTTGTTGCTGTGACAATCTGCCAGATGCGATACGTCACTAGTTGTGTATCATAAGAGAGTTATCGTTACTCCTGCCAGTGAGTACTCGAATTTACTGATGCAATACGTTTGGTATCGAGGCATTGGCCACCTGAGGATGGTCATAGCAATTCCTGCAAGTTACTTACTCCATTTGACATCATTTTGTTACTGTGGCCAGCCTGTCAGAAGTGTTATGTCACTAGTTGTGTATCTTAAGAGCTTAATCGTTACTCCTGCCAGGTTTTACTCGAGATTACTCATACAATAACCGTGGTGACGAGGCATTGGCTACCTTAAGAGAGTCATAGTTACTGGTCAGGGTTGCTCACCCAGTTTCACATTATTTGTTATTGTGGCCAGTCTGCAAGAAGCGATACGTCACCAGTTTTGTATTATGATGAGAGTTATCGTTACTCCTGCCAGTGACCACTCAAATTTGGTATTGTAATACTCTTGGTGACGTGGCATTGGCTACCTCAGGAAAGTCATAGTTATTCCTGCCAGTTTCTTACCATATTTTATTTATTTTTTTACGGGGCCAGTCTGCAAGGAGCGATACGTCACTAATTGTGTATCGTAAGAGAGTTATCGTTACTCCTGCCAGTGACTACTCGAATTTACTGGTGTAATACTCTTGGTGACGCTGCATTCGCTAACTAAGGAGGGTCATCGTTATTCCTGCCAGTTTCTAACCACATTTTACATTATTCTGTTACTGTGGCCAGTCTGCCACAAGCCATACGTCACTAGCTGTGTATCGTAAGAGAGTTATCGTTACTCCTGGCAGTGAGTACTCAAATTTACTGATACCATACTTTACGTGATGATGCATTCGCTACCTCAGGAGTGTCATAGCTATTCCTGCCAGTTTCTTACACCGTTTTACATTATTTTGTTGCTGTGACAATCTGCCAGATGCGATACGTCACTAGTTGTGTATCATAAGAGAGTTATCGTTACTCCTGCCAGTGAGTACTCGAATTTACTGATGCAATACGTTTGGTATCGAGGCATTGGCCACCTGAGGATGGTCATAGCAATTCCTGCAAGTTACTTACTCCATTTGACATCATTTTGTTACTGTGGCCAGCCTGTCAGAAGTGTTATGTCACTAGTTGTGTATCTTAAGAGCTTAATCGTTACTCCTGCCAGGTTTTACTCGAGATTACTCATACAATAACCGTGGTGACGAGGCATTGGCTACCTTAAGAGAGTCATAGTTACTGGTCAGGGTTGCTCACCCAGTTTCACATTATTTGTTATTGTGGCCAGTCTGCAAGAAGCGATACGTCACCAGTTTTGTATTATGATGAGAGTTATCGTTACTCCTGCCAGTGACCACTCAAATTTGGTATTGTAATACTCTTGGTGACGTGGCATTGGCTACCTCAGGAAAGTCATAGTTATTCCTGCCAGTTTCTTACCATATTTTATTTATTTTTTTACGGGGCCAGTCTGCAAGGAGCGATACGTCACTAATTGTGTATCGTAAGAGAGTTATCGTTACTCCTGCCAGTGACTACTCGAATTTACTGGTGTAATACTCTTGGTGACGCTGCATTCGCTAACTAAGGAGGGTCATCGTTATTCCTGCCAGTTTCTAACCACATTTTACATTATTCTGTTACTGTGGCCAGTCTGCCACAAGCCATACGTCACTAGCTGTGTATCGTAAGAGAGTTATCGTTACTCCTGGCAGTGAGTACTCAAATTTACTGATACCATACTTTACGTGATGATGCATTCGCTACCTCAGGAGTGTCATAGCTATTCCTGCCAGTTTCTTACACCGTTTTACATTATTTTGTTGCTGTGACAATCTGCCAGATGCGATACGTCACTAGTTGTGTATCATAAGAGAGTTATCGTTACTCCTGCCAGTGAGTACTCGAATTTACTGATGCAATACGTTTGGTATCGAGGCATTGGCCACCTGAGGATGGTCATAGCAATTCCTGCAAGTTACTTACTCCATTTGACATCATTTTGTTACTGTGGCCAGCCTGTCAGAAGTGTTATGTCACTAGTTGTGTATCTTAAGAGCTTAATCGTTACTCCTGCCAGGTTTTACTCGAGATTACTCATACAATAACCGTGGTGACGAGGCATTGGCTACCTTAAGAGAGTCATAGTTACTGGTCAGGGTTGCTCACCCAGTTTCACATTATTTGTTATTGTGGCCAGTCTGCAAGAAGCGATACGTCACCAGTTTTGTATTATGATGAGAGTTATCGTTACTCCTGCCAGTGACCACTCAAATTTGGTATTGTAATACTCTTGGTGACGTGGCATTGGCTACCTCAGGAAAGTCATAGTTATTCCTGCCAGTTTCTTACCATATTTTATTTATTTTTTTACGGGGCCAGTCTGCAAGGAGCGATACGTCACTAATTGTGTATCGTAAGAGAGTTATCGTTACTCCTGCCAGTGACTACTCGAATTTACTGGTGTAATACTCTTGGTGACGCTGCATTCGCTAACTAAGGAGGGTCATCGTTATTCCTGCCAGTTTCTAACCACATTTTACATTATTCTGTTACTGTGGCCAGTCTGCCACAAGCCATACGTCACTAGCTGTGTATCGTAAGAGAGTTATCGTTACTCCTGGCAGTGAGTACTCAAATTTACTGATACCATACTTTACGTGATGATGCATTCGCTACCTCAGGAGTGTCATAGCTATTCCTGCCAGTTTCTTACACCGTTTTACATTATTTTGTTGCTGTGACAATCTGCCAGATGCGATACGTCACTAGTTGTGTATCATAAGAGAGTTATCGTTACTCCTGCCAGTGAGTACTCGAATTTACTGATGCAATACGTTTGGTATCGAGGCATTGGCCACCTGAGGATGGTCATAGCAATTCCTGCAAGTTACTTACTCCATTTGACATCATTTTGTTACTGTGGCCAGCCTGTCAGAAGTGTTATGTCACTAGTTGTGTATCTTAAGAGCTTAATCGTTACTCCTGCCAGGTTTTACTCGAGATTACTCATACAATAACCGTGGTGACGAGGCATTGGCTACCTTAAGAGAGTCATAGTTACTGGTCAGGGTTGCTCACCCAGTTTCACATTATTTGTTATTGTGGCCAGTCTGCAAGAAGCGATACGTCACCAGTTTTGTATTATGATGAGAGTTATCGTTACTCCTGCCAGTGACCACTCAAATTTGGTATTGTAATACTCTTGGTGACGTGGCATTGGCTACCTCAGGAAAGTCATAGTTATTCCTGCCAGTTTCTTACCATATTTTATTTATTTTTTTACGGGGCCAGTCTGCAAGGAGCGATACGTCACTAATTGTGTATCGTAAGAGAGTTATCGTTACTCCTGCCAGTGACTACTCGAATTTACTGGTGTAATACTCTTGGTGACGCTGCATTCGCTAACTAAGGAGGGTCATCGTTATTCCTGCCAGTTTCTAACCACATTTTACATTATTCTGTTACTGTGGCCAGTCTGCCACAAGCCATACGTCACTAGCTGTGTATCGTAAGAGAGTTATCGTTACTCCTGGCAGTGAGTACTCAAATTTACTGATACCATACTTTACGTGATGATGCATTCGCTACCTCAGGAGTGTCATAGCTATTCCTGCCAGTTTCTTACACCGTTTTACATTATTTTGTTGCTGTGACAATCTGCCAGATGCGATACGTCACTAGTTGTGTATCATAAGAGAGTTATCGTTACTCCTGCCAGTGAGTACTCGAATTTACTGATGCAATACGTTTGGTATCGAGGCATTGGCCACCTGAGGATGGTCATAGCAATTCCTGCAAGTTACTTACTCCATTTGACATCATTTTGTTACTGTGGCCAGCCTGTCAGAAGTGTTATGTCACTAGTTGTGTATCTTAAGAGCTTAATCGTTACTCCTGCCAGGTTTTACTCGAGATTACTCATACAATAACCGTGGTGACGAGGCATTGGCTACCTTAAGAGAGTCATAGTTACTGGTCAGGGTTGCTCACCCAGTTTCACATTATTTGTTATTGTGGCCAGTCTGCAAGAAGCGATACGTCACCAGTTTTGTATTATGATGAGAGTTATCGTTACTCCTGCCAGTGACCACTCAAATTTGGTATTGTAATACTCTTGGTGACGTGGCATTGGCTACCTCAGGAAAGTCATAGTTATTCCTGCCAGTTTCTTACCATATTTTATTTATTTTTTTACGGGGCCAGTCTGCAAGGAGCGATACGTCACTAATTGTGTATCGTAAGAGAGTTATCGTTACTCCTGCCAGTGACTACTCGAATTTACTGGTGTAATACTCTTGGTGACGCTGCATTCGCTAACTAAGGAGGGTCATCGTTATTCCTGCCAGTTTCTAACCACATTTTACATTATTCTGTTACTGTGGCCAGTCTGCCACAAGCCATACGTCACTAGCTGTGTATCGTAAGAGAGTTATCGTTACTCCTGGCAGTGAGTACTCAAATTTACTGATACCATACTTTACGTGATGATGCATTCGCTACCTCAGGAGTGTCATAGCTATTCCTGCCAGTTTCTTACACCGTTTTACATTATTTTGTTGCTGTGACAATCTGCCAGATGCGATACGTCACTAGTTGTGTATCATAAGAGAGTTATCGTTACTCCTGCCAGTGAGTACTCGAATTTACTGATGCAATACGTTTGGTATCGAGGCATTGGCCACCTGAGGATGGTCATAGCAATTCCTGCAAGTTACTTACTCCATTTGACATCATTTTGTTACTGTGGCCAGCCTGTCAGAAGTGTTATGTCACTAGTTGTGTATCTTAAGAGCTTAATCGTTACTCCTGCCAGGTTTTACTCGAGATTACTCATACAATAACCGTGGTGACGAGGCATTGGCTACCTTAAGAGAGTCATAGTTACTGGTCAGGGTTGCTCACCCAGTTTCACATTATTTGTTATTGTGGCCAGTCTGCAAGAAGCGATACGTCACCAGTTTTGTATTATGATGAGAGTTATCGTTACTCCTGCCAGTGACCACTCAAATTTGGTATTGTAATACTCTTGGTGACGTGGCATTGGCTACCTCAGGAAAGTCATAGTTATTCCTGCCAGTTTCTTACCATATTTTATTTATTTTTTTACGGGGCCAGTCTGCAAGGAGCGATACGTCACTAATTGTGTATCGTAAGAGAGTTATCGTTACTCCTGCCAGTGACTACTCGAATTTACTGGTGTAATACTCTTGGTGACGCTGCATTCGCTAACTAAGGAGGGTCATCGTTATTCCTGCCAGTTTCTAACCACATTTTACATTATTCTGTTACTGTGGCCAGTCTGCCACAAGCCATACGTCACTAGCTGTGTATCGTAAGAGAGTTATCGTTACTCCTGGCAGTGAGTACTCAAATTTACTGATACCATACTTTACGTGATGATGCATTCGCTACCTCAGGAGTGTCATAGCTATTCCTGCCAGTTTCTTACACCGTTTTACATTATTTTGTTGCTGTGACAATCTGCCAGATGCGATACGTCACTAGTTGTGTATCATAAGAGAGTTATCGTTACTCCTGCCAGTGAGTACTCGAATTTACTGATGCAATACGTTTGGTATCGAGGCATTGGCCACCTGAGGATGGTCATAGCAATTCCTGCAAGTTACTTACTCCATTTGACATCATTTTGTTACTGTGGCCAGCCTGTCAGAAGTGTTATGTCACTAGTTGTGTATCTTAAGAGCTTAATCGTTACTCCTGCCAGGTTTTACTCGAGATTACTCATACAATAACCGTGGTGACGAGGCATTGGCTACCTTAAGAGAGTCATAGTTACTGGTCAGGGTTGCTCACCCAGTTTCACATTATTTGTTATTGTGGCCAGTCTGCAAGAAGCGATACGTCACCAGTTTTGTATTATGATGAGAGTTATCGTTACTCCTGCCAGTGACCACTCAAATTTGGTATTGTAATACTCTTGGTGACGTGGCATTGGCTACCTCAGGAAAGTCATAGTTATTCCTGCCAGTTTCTTACCATATTTTATTTATTTTTTTACGGGGCCAGTCTGCAAGGAGCGATACGTCACTAATTGTGTATCGTAAGAGAGTTATCGTTACTCCTGCCAGTGACTACTCGAATTTACTGGTGTAATACTCTTGGTGACGCTGCATTCGCTAACTAAGGAGGGTCATCGTTATTCCTGCCAGTTTCTAACCACATTTTACATTATTCTGTTACTGTGGCCAGTCTGCCACAAGCCATACGTCACTAGCTGTGTATCGTAAGAGAGTTATCGTTACTCCTGGCAGTGAGTACTCAAATTTACTGATACCATACTTTACGTGATGATGCATTCGCTACCTCAGGAGTGTCATAGCTATTCCTGCCAGTTTCTTACACCGTTTTACATTATTTTGTTGCTGTGACAATCTGCCAGATGCGATACGTCACTAGTTGTGTATCATAAGAGTTATCGTTACTCCTGCCAGTGAGTACTCGAATTTACTGATGCAATACGTTTGGTATCGAGGCATTGGCCACCTGAGGATGGTCATAGCAATTCCTGCAAGTTACTTACTCCATTTGACATCATTTTGTTACTGTGGCCAGCCTGTCAGAAGTGTTATGTCACTAGTTGTGTATCTTAAGAGCTTAATCGTTACTCCTGCCAGGTTTTACTCGAGATTACTCATACAATAACCGTGGTGACGAGGCATTGGCTACCTTAAGAGAGTCATAGTTACTGGTCAGGGTTGCTCACCCAGTTTCACATTATTTGTTATTGTGGCCAGTCTGCAAGAAGCGATACGTCACCAGTTTTGTATTATGATGAGAGTTATCGTTACTCCTGCCAGTGACCACTCAAATTTGGTATTGTAATACTCTTGGTGACGTGGCATTGGCTACCTCAGGAAAGTCATAGTTATTCCTGCCAGTTTCTTACCATATTTTATTTATTTTTTTACGGGGCCAGTCTGCAAGGAGCGATACGTCACTAATTGTGTATCGTAAGAGAGTTATCGTTACTCCTGCCAGTGACTACTCGAATTTACTGGTGTAATACTCTTGGTGACGCTGCATTCGCTAACTAAGGAGGGTCATCGTTATTCCTGCCAGTTTCTAACCACATTTTACATTATTCTGTTACTGTGGCCAGTCTGCCACAAGCCATACGTCACTAGCTGTGTATCGTAAGAGAGTTATCGTTACTCCTGGCAGTGAGTACTCAAATTTACTGATACCATACTTTACGTGATGATGCATTCGCTACCTCAGGAGTGTCATAGCTATTCCTGCCAGTTTCTTACACCGTTTTACATTATTTTGTTGCTGTGACAATCTGCCAGATGCGATACGTCACTAGTTGTGTATCATAAGAGAGTTATCGTTACTCCTGCCAGTGAGTACTCGAATTTACTGATGCAATACGTTTGGTATCGAGGCATTGGCCACCTGAGGATGGTCATAGCAATTCCTGCAAGTTACTTACTCCATTTGACATCATTTTGTTACTGTGGCCAGCCTGTCAGAAGTGTTATGTCACTAGTTGTGTATCTTAAGAGCTTAATCGTTACTCCTGCCAGGTTTTACTCGAGATTACTCATACAATAACCGTGGTGACGAGGCATTGGCTACCTTAAGAGAGTCATAGTTACTGGTCAGGGTTGCTCACCCAGTTTCACATTATTTGTTATTGTGGCCAGTCTGCAAGAAGCGATACGTCACCAGTTTTGTATTATGATGAGAGTTATCGTTACTCCTGCCAGTGACCACTCAAATTTGGTATTGTAATACTCTTGGTGACGTGGCATTGGCTACCTCAGGAAAGTCATAGTTATTCCTGCCAGTTTCTTACCATATTTTATTTATTTTTTTACGGGGCCAGTCTGCAAGGAGCGATACGTCACTAATTGTGTATCGTAAGAGAGTTATCGTTACTCCTGCCAGTGACTACTCGAATTTACTGGTGTAATACTCTTGGTGACGCTGCATTCGCTAACTAAGGAGGGTCATCGTTATTCCTGCCAGTTTCTAACCACATTTTACATTATTCTGTTACTGTGGCCAGTCTGCCACAAGCCATACGTCACTAGCTGTGTATCGTAAGAGAGTTATCGTTACTCCTGGCAGTGAGTACTCAAATTTACTGATACCATACTTTACGTGATGATGCATTCGCTACCTCAGGAGTGTCATAGCTATTCCTGCCAGTTTCTTACACCGTTTTACATTATTTTGTTGCTGTGACAATCTGCCAGATGCGATACGTCACTAGTTGTGTATCATAAGAGAGTTATCGTTACTCCTGCCAGTGAGTACTCGAATTTACTGATGCAATACGTTTGGTATCGAGGCATTGGCCACCTGAGGATGGTCATAGCAATTCCTGCAAGTTACTTACTCCATTTGACATCATTTTGTTACTGTGGCCAGCCTGTCAGAAGTGTTATGTCACTAGTTGTGTATCTTAAGAGCTTAATCGTTACTCCTGCCAGGTTTTACTCGAGATTACTCATACAATAACCGTGGTGACGAGGCATTGGCTACCTTAAGAGAGTCATAGTTACTGGTCAGGGTTGCTCACCCAGTTTCACATTATTTGTTATTGTGGCCAGTCTGCAAGAAGCGATACGTCACCAGTTTTGTATTATGATGAGAGTTATCGTTACTCCTGCCAGTGACCACTCAAATTTGGTATTGTAATACTCTTGGTGACGTGGCATTGGCTACCTCAGGAAAGTCATAGTTATTCCTGCCAGTTTCTTACCATATTTTATTTATTTTTTTACGGGGCCAGTCTGCAAGGAGCGATACGTCACTAATTGTGTATCGTAAGAGAGTTATCGTTACTCCTGCCAGTGACTACTCGAATTTACTGGTGTAACTACTCTTGGTGACGCTGCATTCGCTAACTAAGGAGGGTCATCGTTATTCCTGCCAGTTTCTAACCACATTTTACATTATTCTGTTACTGTGGCCAGTCTGCCACAAGCCATACGTCACTTAGCTGTGTATCGTAAGAGAGTTATCGTTACTCCTGCAGTGAGTACTCAAATTTACTGATACCATACTTTACGTGATGATGCATTCGCTACCTCAGGAGTGTCATAGCTATTCCTGCCAGTTTCTTACACCGTTTTACATTATTTTGTTGCTGTGACAATCTGCCAGATGCGATACGTCACTAGTTGTGTATCATAAGAGAGTTATCGTTACTCCTGCCAGTGAGTACTCGAATTTACTGATGCAATACGTTTGGTATCGAGGCATTGGCCACCTGAGGATGGTCATAGCAATTCCTGCAAGTTACTTACTCCATTTGACATCATTTTGTTACTGTGGCCAGCCTGTCAGAAGTGTTATGTCACTAGTTGTGTATCTTAAGAGCTTAATCGTTACTCCTGCCAGGTTTTACTCGAGATTACTCATACAATAACCGTGGTGACGAGGCATTGGCTACCTTAAGAGAGTCATAGTTACTGGTCAGGGTTGCTCACCCAGTTTCACATTATTTGTTATTGTGGCCAGTCTGCAAGAAGCGATACGTCACCAGTTTTGTATTATGATGAGAGTTATCGTTACTCCTGCCAGTGACCACTCAAATTTGGTATTGTAATACTCTTGGTGACGTGGCATTGGCTACCTCAGGAAAGTCATAGTTATTCCTGCCAGTTTCTTACCATATTTTATTTATTTTTTTACGGGGCCAGTCTGCAAGGAGCGATACGTCACTAATTGTGTATCGTAAGAGAGTTATCGTTACTCCTGCCAGTGACTACTCGAATTTACTGGTGTAATACTCTTGGTGACGCTGCATTCGCTAACTAAGGAGGGTCATCGTTATTCCTGCCAGTTTCTAACCACATTTTACATTATTCTGTTACTGTGGCCAGTCTGCCACAAGCCATACGTCACTAGCTGTGTATCGTAAGAGAGTTATCGTTACTCCTGGCAGTGAGTACTCAAATTTACTGATACCATACTTTACGTGATGATGCATTCGCTACCTCAGGAGTGTCATAGCTATTCCTGCCAGTTTCTTACACCGTTTTACATTATTTTGTTGCTGTGACAATCTGCCAGATGCGATACGTCACTAGTTGTGTATCATAAGAGAGTTATCGTTACTCCTGCCAGTGAGTACTCAAATTTACTGATGCAATACGTTTGGTATCGAGGCATTGGCCACCTGAGGATGGTCATAGCAATTCCTGCAAGTTACTTACTCCATTTGACATCATTTTGTTACTGTGGCCAGCCTGTCAGAAGTGTTATGTCACTAGTTGTGTATCTTAAGAGCTTAATCGTTACTCCTGCCAGGTTTTACTCGAGATTACTCATACAATAACCGTGGTGACGAGGCATTGGCTACCTTAAGAGAGTCATAGTTACTGGTCAGGGTTGCTCACCCAGTTTCACATTATTTGTTATTGTGGCCAGTCTGCAAGAAGCGATACGTCACCAGTTTTGTATTATGATGAGAGTTATCGTTACTCCTGCCAGTGACCACTCAAATTTGGTATTGTAATACTCTTGGTGACGTGGCATTGGCTACCTCAGGAAAGTCATAGTTATTCCTGCCAGTTTCTTACCATATTTTATTTATTTTTTTACGGGGCCAGTCTGCAAGGAGCGATACGTCACTAATTGTGTATCGTAAGAGAGTTATCGTTACTCCTGCCAGTGACTACTCGAATTTACTGGTGTAATACTCTTGGTGACGCTGCATTCGCTAACTAAGGAGGGTCATCGTTATTCCTGCCAGTTTCTAACCACATTTTACATTATTCTGTTACTGTGGCCAGTCTGCCACAAGCCATACGTCACTAGCTGTGTATCGTAAGAGAGTTATCGTTACTCCTGGCAGTGAGTACTCAAATTTACTGATACCATACTTTACGTGATGATGCATTCGCTACCTCAGGAGTGTCATAGCTATTCCTGCCAGTTTCTTACACCGTTTTACATTATTTTGTTGCTGTGACAATCTGCCAGATGCGATACGTCACTAGTTGTGTATCATAAGAGAGTTATCGTTACTCCTGCCAGTGAGTACTCGAATTTACTGATGCAATACGTTTGGTATCGAGGCATTGGCCACCTGAGGATGGTCATAGCAATTCCTGCAAGTTACTTACTCCATTTGACATCATTTTGTTACTGTGGCCAGCCTGTCAGAAGTGTTATGTCACTAGTTGTGTATCTTAAGAGCTTAATCGTTACTCCTGCCAGGTTTTACTCGAGATTACTCATACAATAACCGTGGTGACGAGGCATTGGCTACCTTAAGAGAGTCATAGTTACTGGTCAGGGTTGCTCACCCAGTTTCACATTATTTGTTATTGTGGCCAGTCTGCAAGAAGCGATACGTCACCAGTTTTGTATTATGATGAGAGTTATCGTTACTCCTGCCAGTGACCACTCAAATTTGGTATTGTAATACTCTTGGTGACGTGGCATTGGCTACCTCAGGAAAGTCATAGTTATTCCTGCCAGTTTCTTACCATATTTTATTTATTTTTTACGGGGCCAGTCTGCAAGGAGCGATACGTCACTAATTGTGTATCGTAAGAGAGTTATCGTTACTCCTGCCAGTGACTACTCGAATTTACTGGTGTAATACTCTTGGTGACGCTGCATTCGCTAACTAAGGAGGGTCATCGTTATTCCTGCCAGTTTCTAACCACATTTTACATTATTCTGTTACTGTGGCCAGTCTGCCACAAGCCATACGTCACTAGCTGTGTATCGTAAGAGAGTTATCGTTACTCCTGGCAGTGAGTACTCAAATTTACTGATACCATACTTTACGTGATGATGCATTCGCTACCTCAGGAGTGTCATAGCTATTCCTGCCAGTTTCTTACACCGTTTTACATTATTTTGTTGCTGTGACAATCTGCCAGATGCGATACGTCACTAGTTGTGTATCATAAGAGAGTTATCGTTACTCCTGCCAGTGAGTACTCGAATTTACTGATGCAATACGTTTGGTATCGAGGCATTGGCCACCTGAGGATGGTCATAGCAATTCCTGCAAGTTACTTACTCCATTTGACATCATTTTGTTACTGTGGCCAGCCTGTCAGAAGTGTTATGTCACTAGTTGTGTATCTTAAGAGCTTAATCGTTACTCCTGCCAGGTTTTACTCGAGATTACTCATACAATAACCGTGGTGACGAGGCATTGGCTACCTTAAGAGAGTCATAGTTACTGGTCAGGGTTGCTCACCCAGTTTCACATTATTTGTTATTGTGGCCAGTCTGCAAGAAGCGATACGTCACCAGTTTTGTATTATGATGAGAGTTATCGTTACTCCTGCCAGTGACCACTCAAATTTGGTATTGTAATACTCTTGGTGACGTGGCATTGGCTACCTCAGGAAAGTCATAGTTATTCCTGCCAGTTTCTTACCATATTTTATTTATTTTTTTTACGGGGCCAGTCTGCAAGGAGCGATACGTCACTAATTGTGTATCGTAAGAGAGTTATCGTTACTCCTGCCAGTGACTACTCGAATTTACTGGTGTAATACTCTTGGTGACGCTGCATTCGCTAACTAAGGAGGGTCATCGTTATTCCTGCCAGTTTCTAACCACATTTTACATTATTCTGTTACTGTGGCCAGTCTGCCACAAGCCATACGTCACTAGCTGTGTATCGTAAGAGAGTTATCGTTACTCCTGGCAGTGAGTACTCAAATTTACTGATACCATACTTTACGTGATGATGCATTCGCTACCTCAGGAGTGTCATAGCTATTCCTGCCAGTTTCTTACACCGTTTTACATTATTTTGTTGCTGTGACAATCTGCCAGATGCGATACGTCACTAGTTGTGTATCATAAGAGAGTTATCGTTACTCCTGCCAGTGAGTACTCGAATTTACTGATGCAATACGTTTGGTATCGAGGCATTGGCCACCTGAGGATGGTCATAGCAATTCCTGCAAGTTACTTACTCCATTTGACATCATTTTGTTACTGTGGCCAGCCTGTCAGAAGTGTTATGTCACTAGTTGTGTATCTTAAGAGCTTAATCGTTACTCCTGCCAGGTTTTACTCGAGATTACTCATACAATAACCGTGGTGACGAGGCATTGGCTACCTTAAGAGAGTCATAGTTACTGGTCAGGGTTGCTCACCCAGTTTCACATTATTTGTTATTGTGGCCAGTCTGCAAGAAGCGATACGTCACCAGTTTTGTATTATGATGAGAGTTATCGTTACTCCTGCCAGTGACCACTCAAATTTGGTATTGTAATACTCTTGGTGACGTGGCATTGGCTACCTCAGGAAAGTCATAGTTATTCCTGCCAGTTTCTTACCATATTTTATTTATTTTTTTACGGGGCCAGTCTGCAAGGAGCGATACGTCACTAATTGTGTATCGTAAGAGAGTTATCGTTACTCCTGCCAGTGACTACTCGAATTTACTGGTGTAATACTCTTGGTGACGCTGCATTCGCTAACTAAGGAGGGTCATCGTTATTCCTGCCAGTTTCTAACCACATTTTACATTATTCTGTTACTGTGGCCAGTCTGCCACAAGCCATACGTCACTAGCTGTGTATCGTAAGAGAGTTATCGTTACTCCTGGCAGTGAGTACTCAAATTTACTGATACCATACTTTACGTGATGATGCATTCGCTACCTCAGGAGTGTCATAGCTATTCCTGCCAGTTTCTTACACCGTTTTACATTATTTTGTTGCTGTGACAATCTGCCAGATGCGATACGTCACTAGTTGTGTATCATAAGAGAGTTATCGTTACTCCTGCCAGTGAGTACTCAAATTTACTGATGCAATACGTTTGGTATCGAGGCATTGGCCACCTGAGGATGGTCATAGCAATTCCTGCAAGTTACTTACTCCATTTGACATCATTTTGTTACTGTGGCCAGCCTGTCAGAAGTGTTATGTCACTAGTTGTGTATCTTAAGAGCTTAATCGTTACTCCTGCCAGGTTTTACTCGAGATTACTCATACAATAACCGTGGTGACGAGGCATTGGCTACCTTAAGAGAGTCATAGTTACTGGTCAGGGTTGCTCACCCAGTTTCACATTATTTGTTATTGTGGCCAGTCTGCAAGAAGCGATACGTCACCAGTTTTGTATTATGATGAGAGTTATCGTTACTCCTGCCAGTGACCACTCAAATTTGGTATTGTAATACTCTTGGTGACGTGGCATTGGCTACCTCAGGAAAGTCATAGTTATTCCTGCCAGTTTCTTACCATATTTTATTTATTTTTTTACGGGGCCAGTCTGCAAGGAGCGATACGTCACTAATTGTGTATCGTAAGAGAGTTATCGTTACTCCTGCCAGTGACTACTCGAATTTACTGGTGTAATACTCTTGGTGACGCTGCATTCGCTAACTAAGGAGGGTCATCGTTATTCCTGCCAGTTTCTAACCACATTTTACATTATTCTGTTACTGTGGCCAGTCTGCCACAAGCCATACGTCACTAGCTGTGTATCGTAAGAGAGTTATCGTTACTCCTGGCAGTGAGTACTCAAATTTACTGATACCATACTTTACGTGATGATGCATTCGCTACCTCAGGAGTGTCATAGCTATTCCTGCCAGTTTCTTACACCGTTTTACATTATTTTGTTGCTGTGACAATCTGCCAGATGCGATACGTCACTAGTTGTGTATCATAAGAGAGTTATCGTTACTCCTGCCAGTGAGTACTCGAATTTACTGATGCAATACGTTTGGTATCGAGGCATTGGCCACCTGAGGATGGTCATAGCAATTCCTGCAAGTTACTTACTCCATTTGACATCATTTTGTTACTGTGGCCAGCCTGTCAGAAGTGTTATGTCACTAGTTGTGTATCTTAAGAGCTTAATCGTTACTCCTGCCAGGTTTTACTCGAGATTACTCATACAATAACCGTGGTGACGAGGCATTGGCTACCTTAAGAGAGTCATAGTTACTGGTCAGGGTTGCTCACCCAGTTTCACATTATTTGTTATTGTGGCCAGTCTGCAAGAAGCGATACGTCACCAGTTTTGTATTATGATGAGAGTTATCGTTACTCCTGCCAGTGACCACTCAAATTTGGTATTGTAATACTCTTGGTGACGTGGCATTGGCTACCTCAGGAAAGTCATAGTTATTCCTGCCAGTTCTTACCATATTTTATTTATTTTTTTACGGGGCCAGTCTGCAAGGAGCGATACGTCACTAATTGTGTATCGTAAGAGAGTTATCGTTACTCCTGCCAGTGACTACTCGAATTTACTGGTGTAATACTCTTGGTGACGCTGCATTCGCTAACTAAGGAGGGTCATCGTTATTCCTGCCAGTTTCTAACCACATTTTACATTATTCTGTTACTGTGGCCAGTCTGCCACAAGCCATACGTCACTAGCTGTGTATCGTAAGAGAGTTATCGTTACTCCTGGCAGTGAGTACTCAAATTTACTGATACCATACTTTACGTGATGATGCATTCGCTACCTCAGGAGTGTCATAGCTATTCCTGCCAGTTTCTTACACCGTTTTACATTATTTTGTTGCTGTGACAATCTGCCAGATGCGATACGTCACTAGTTGTGTATCATAAGAGAGTTATCGTTACTCCTGCCAGTGAGTACTCAAATTTACTGATGCAATACGTTTGGTATCGAGGCATTGGCCACCTGAGGATGGTCATAGCAATTCCTGCAAGTTACTTACTCCATTTGACATCATTTTGTTACTGTGGCCAGCCTGTCAGAAGTGTTATGTCACTAGTTGTGTATCTTAAGAGCTTAATCGTTACTCCTGCCAGGTTTTACTCGAGATTACTCATACAATAACCGTGGTGACGAGCATTGGCTACCTTAAGAGAGTCATAGTTACTGGTCAGGGTTGCTCACCCAGTTTCACATTATTTGTTATTGTGGCCAGTCTGCAAGAAGCGATACGTCACCAGTTTTGTATTATGATGAGAGTTATCGTTACTCCTGCCAGTGACCACTCAAATTTGGTATTGTAATACTCTTGGTGACGTGGCATTGGCTACCTCAGGAAAGTCATAGTTATTCCTGCCAGTTTCTTACCATATTTTATTTATTTTTTTACGGGGCCAGTCTGCAAGGAGCGATACGTCACTAATTGTGTATCGTAAGAGAGTTATCGTTACTCCTGCCAGTGACTACTCGAATTTACTGGTGTAATACTCTTGGTGACGCTGCATTCGCTAACTAAGGAGGGTCATCGTTATTCCTGCCAGTTTCTAACCACATTTTACATTATTCTGTTACTGTGGCCAGTCTGCCACAAGCCATACGTCACTAGCTGTGTATCGTAAGAGAGTTATCGTTACTCCTGGCAGTGAGTACTCAAATTTACTGATACCATACTTTACGTGATGATGCATTCGCTACCTCAGGAGTGTCATAGCTATTCCTGCCAGTTTCTTACACCGTTTTACATTATTTTGTTGCTGTGACAATCTGCCAGATGCGAGTACGTCACTAGTTGTGTATCATAAGAGAGTTATCGTTACTCCTGCCAGTGAGTACTCGAATTTACTGATGCAATACGTTTGGTATCGAGGCATTGGCCCACCTGAGGATGGTCATAGCAATTCCTGCAAGTTACTTACTCCATTTGACATCATTTTGTTACTGTGGCCAGCCTGTCAGAAGTGTTATGTCACTAGTTGTGTATCTTAAGAGCTTAATCGTTACTCCTGCCAGGTTTTACTCGAGATTACTCATACAATAACCGTGGTGACGAGGCATTGGCTACCTTAAGAGAGTCATAGTTACTGGTCAGGGTTGCTCACCCAGTTTCACATTATTTGTTATTGTGGCCAGTCTGCAAGAAGCGATACGTCACCAGTTTTGTATTATGATGAGAGTTATCGTTACTCCTGCCAGTGACCACTCAAATTTGGTATTGTAATACTCTTGGTGACGTGGCATTGGCTACCTCAGGAAAGTCATAGTTATTCCTGCCAGTTTCTTACCATATTTTATTTATTTTTTTACGGGGCCAGTCTGCAAGGAGCGATACGTCACTAATTGTGTATCGTAAGAGAGTTATCGTTACTCCTGCCAGTGACTACTCGAATTT
>NW_026046288.1:0-2500 GCF_023864275.1 Schistocerca cancellata
GGGTTAGGTTAAGCCACAACGTGGGTTAGGTTAAGCCACAACGTGGGTTAGGTTAAGCCACAACGTGGGTTAGGTTAAGCCACAACGTGGGTTAGGTTAAGCCACAACGTGGGTTAGGTTAAGCCACAACGTGGGTTAGGTTAAGCCACAACGTGGGTTAGGTTAAGGCACAACGTGGGTTAGGTTAAGGCACAACGTGGGTTAGGTTAAGGCACAACGTGGGTTAGGTTAAGGCACAACGTGGGTTAGGTTAAGGCACAACGTGGGTTAGGTTAAGCCACAACGTGGGTTAGGTTAAGCCACAACGTGGGTTAGGTTAAGCCACAACGTGGGTTAGGTTAAGCCACAACGTGGGTTAGGTTAAGCCACAACGTGGGTTAGGTTAAGCCACAACGTGGGGTTAGGTTAAGCCACAACGTGGGTTAGGTTAAGCCACAACGTGGGTTAGGTTAAGCCACAACGTGGGTTAGGTTAAGCCACAACGTGGGTTAGGTTAAGCCACAACGTGGGTTAGGTTAAGCCACAACGTGGGTTAGGTTAAGCCACAACGTGGGTTAGGTTAAGCCACAACGTGGGTTAGGTTAAGCACAACGTGGGTTAGGTTAAGCCACAACGTGGGTTAGGTTAAGCCACAACGTGGGTTAGGTTAAGGCACAACGTGGGTTAGGTTAAGGCACAACGTGGGTTAGGTTAAGGCACAACATGGGGGTAGATTGCGGTACAAATTGCGTTACATTGCGGTGCAAATTGCGTTACATTGCGGTGCAAATTGCGTTACATTGCGGTGCAAATTGCGTTACATTGCGGTGCAAATTGCGTTACATTGCGGTGCAAATTGAGTTACATTGCGGTGCAAATTGAGTTACATTGCGGTGCAAATTGAGTTACATTGCGGTGCAAATTGAGTACATTGCGGTGCAAATTGAGTTACATTGCGGTGCAAATTGAGTTACATTGCGGTGCAAATTGAGGTAGGTTAAGGTGCAACACAGGTTAGGTTAAGGTGACATAGGTTAGGTTAAGGTGACATAGGTTAGGTTAAGGTGACATAGGTTAGGTTAAGGTGGACATAGGTTAGGTTAAGGTGACATAGGTTAGGTTAAGGTGACATAGGTTAGGTTAAGGTGACATAGGTTAGGTTAAGGTGACATAGGTTAGGTTAAGGTGACATAGGTTAGGTTAAGGTGACATAGGTTAGGTTAAGGTGACATAGGTTAGGTTAAGGTACAAACTGGGTTGTGTTATGGTACACATTGCGTTGTAGTACAGTACACGTTAGGTTTGGGTACGGTACACAATGTGTATGGGATGGCGTGTTGTGGGGGGGGGGGGGGGGGGTGAGGTTCGTTGATATCGACCGTAGGACGTGGATGCCCGAGGCAGCGTCAGTGTGTCAAAGGAGTTATGTCACGTCGGGATGCGCTTTCCGCCAGTGAGAGGGGGGGGCGAGCCGTGTCTGTGGTTGCGGCAGACCTGTGTGTTTCATTCCTGCCAGTGTGTTTGTGCTGTAAGACGAGGCAGTGTGGTGATGTTGGGTGCACCCCTGTGTAGGACATGTGTGGGTGTTGGTGGCTTATCTGAGCAATTGTGGTTGTCGGACGAGTGGGATATTCTCTTGTTTTATGATTGGACTCCTGGCCTGGTTATCATAGTCTGGTTGGTGTACTGTGGCGGATAGGATGCACCGGACGTTGGTCCATGCCGGTGCTTAATTATTGTATCTGTGTTTGTTACAGGCAGAGAGTAGTGTGTGATAGAGTGTGTGGGTGATAGAGTGTGCGGGTGACGTGTGGTTCGTTTTGTTGCACAGACGTTCAGCATGTATAGGGGCATTTGCGTATTTGATCTATCTATGTGGGCCTGCATAGTTTACTGAGCAGTGCTGCGAGGTGACTGAACTACGAGCGACGTACTCATTTACAGCGGAATGGTTGCCTTCTACCAAAGATGGAGTATCGACTCTACGACAGCGTTGGCACCGCAGGAAGCGGTGTCGTACAATGGCCCCCACACCGTCATCGTTGTGCGGGGTAGGGACCGTATATATTCTGCGAGGAGCCCTGTTTGCCACAGGGCGTGGGGTCTCGCGTCCTGCGGTTCAGTGCCCCAGGGAAGCGCGCGGAGGTGGTGCTGCTGCTGCATGTAGCAAGCGAGCTACTTAGAGCATGTATAGGGACAGCGGGAATATGGCATATTGGATATAACTCTTCATGAAACGCAAGATATAGGGGTGTATTGCACGATAGGAGTGCGGGAAGAGTCCGCCATTCATCCGCTGGAGTTGCGATTTGGGCGGTTGGAGTGGGGCACGTGCGGGTGCGGGTGGAGCGATTGTCGGTCGACGACTTCGTGCGGCCGCAGGCACTGGCGTTGGGGCTCCTGTGGTGGACAGATGATGCAGGCTGTGTGGGTGGCGTCGAAAAATGGGCACTGTGGGACCTAGCGATGTTGTAGTCGGCGTGGCGTCGCCTAGATGGCGGTATCGTCGGTGCAGCAGGTC
>NW_026046288.1:10000-12500 GCF_023864275.1 Schistocerca cancellata
TAGCCGTTTCTCAGGCTCCCTCTCCGGAATCGAACCCTGATTCCCCGTTACCCGTTACAACCATGGTAGGCGCAGAACCTACCATCGACAGTTGATAAGGCAGACATTTGAAAGATGCGTCGCCGGTACGAGGACCGTGCGATCAGCCCAAAGTTATTCAGAGTCACCAAGGCAAACGGACCGGACGAGCCGACCGATTGGTTTTGATCTAATAAAAGCGTCCCTTCCATCTCTGGTCGGGACTCTGTTTGCATGTATTAGCTCTAGAATTACCACAGTTATCCAAGTAACGTGGGTACGATCTAAGGAACCATAACTGATTTAATGAGCCATTCGCGGTTTCACCTTAATGCGGCTTGTACTGAGACATGCATGGCTTAATCTTTGAGACAAGCATATGACTACTGGCAGGATCAACCAGGGAGCTGCGTCAACTAGAGCTGAGCAGCCGGCCGCCCGGGAGTGTGTCCCGGGGGCCCGCGCGAACACGCAAGCGTCCGCTCAATTATTCTGCAAACAGGAGGAGGCTGGGCTCCCCTGCACAATACACCTCGAAACCCTCTCAGGTCCCGGCGGCGCGCAGCGCCGTCCTAAGTACTTGGTCGGGTTCGAGAGAGGCGCAATCGCCCGGAGTTAGGCGAGTAGACGCTTTAGGTGCGACCACCCGTGCTCCCAACTGAGCTTGCCGCTGCCGACAGAGGCCCGGGAGCGTGCTGTCGTGGCATTGCCGGCGGGAGACAACACGCGCCACCTACGGTGACCGGCAGCTCCAACGCCAGCGCCACAGAAGGGCAAAGGCCCCACGTGGGTGCCGAAGCGAACTCTCCCAGCACAGCGCACGTGCCAACACGTCCGCACAACTGCGATACAAACCACCAGCGAGAACCGCTGGGGCGACCGAGCAGCAGACGGCGTCGCGGCGCCGAGTGCCGGGCGGCGGCGCATCCTCAACGCACACAGTCCTCAATCGGACCAGCACACTGCAGATGTCCACCGCGCTTCGCACCGGGTCCGCGAGGACCCACTTTGGCTGCACGGCGCCGCGCGCAGGGTGCCCCGGCGCGCAGCTGCGCCGCCTGCCGCGTCCGTCGGCCGGCGCGCCTGCCACTGGGCGCCCCCACCAGCCGGCTGTAGCGCGTGCGCCCACGCACCGCGCGGCCAGCACGCCGGGCGGCCCCCCCTCACCGGCCGGGGACAGTCCCACCCACCCACAGCCGCGTATCGCTTCACACCCAGATTCACATTCACGTTCGTTGGTATGGTGGGGACCGCTTCGTAGCTGTACCGATCGTTGCCCTCACAGATGTACCTCCAGCAAGATCAACCGCACCACAACGGGTTACCAGTTGTTCATTTGCGTAACGTCACCAGTAAACGTACACGTCCATCCCCGTTTGCAAAGTCAACTATTATTGCATGCCTGCCTGTCAGGTGTCAAGACACACTACATTCGCTCACATCCACGCAACAAAATGTGCCCGACTAGAGGGCACGTGGAAGGTGCCCCCGTACATATGCGATCTCCATTGCGCGACCAACTGTCAACCGGCCTCTGTAGCATGTCGCAGATGTGGAACGCGGGGCACCGTGCTATCACATTGTGTGAGAAGAGACTACTACGTCTGCATACACGCGCCACTACATGAACAGACGGCTCATGCTGATCGCCATCCACTGCGTCCATTACTCCCACACGTCTCTATGGCGTACCACACTGCAATGCAGCTGTTATGGGGAGATGACACATAGCTGTGTACACAACATTCTGAGCCGGTTGCGGTTGGACAACAATACATTAATGTAACGTGTCATATGCCAATTACAGAGCAGGGTAAGGCACAACGTGGGTTAGGTTAAGGCACAACGTGGGTTAGGTTAAGGCACAACGTGGGTTAGGTTAAGGCACAACGTGGGTTAGGTTAAGGCACAACGTGGGTTAGGTTAAGGCACAACGTGGGTTAGGTTAAGGCACAACGTGGGTTAGGTTAAGGCACAACGTGGGTTAGGTTAAGGCACAACGTGGGTTAGGTTAAGCCACAACGTGGGTTAGGTTAAGCCACAACGTGGGTTAGGTTAAGCCACAACGTGGGTTAGGTTAAGCCACAACGTGGGTTAGGTTAAGCCACAACGTGGGTTAGGTTAAGCCACAACGTGGGTTAGGTTAAGCCACAACGTGGGTTAGGTTAAGGCACAACGTGGGTTAGGTTAAGGCACAACGTGGGTTAGGTTAAGGCACAACGTGGGTTAGGTTAAGGCACAACGTGGGTTAGGTTAAGGCACAACGTGGGTTAGGTTAAGCCACAACGTGGGTTAGGTTAAGCCACAACGTGGGTTAGGTTAAGCCACAACGTGGGTTAGGTTAAGCCACAACGTGGGTTAGGTTAAGCCACAACGTGGGTTAGGTTAAGCCACAACGTGGGTTAGGTTAAGCCACAACGTGGGTTAGGTTAAGCCACAACGTGGGTTAGGTTAAGCCACAACGTGGGTTAGGTTAAGCCAC
>NW_026046288.1:22500-25000 GCF_023864275.1 Schistocerca cancellata
CCGGGGGCCCGCGCGAACACGCAAGCGTCCGCTCAATTATTCTGCAAACAGGAGGAGGCTGGGCTCCCCTGCACAATACACCTCGAAACCCTCTCAGGTCCCGGCGGCGCGCAGCGCCGTCCTAAGTACTTGGTCGGGTTCGAGAGAGGCGCAATCGCCCGGAGTTAGGCGAGTAGACGCTTTAGGTGCGACCACCCGTGCTCCCAACTGAGCTTGCCGCTGCCGACAGAGGCCCGGGAGCGTGCTGTCGTGGCATTGCCGGCGGGAGACAACACGCGCCACCTACGGTGACCGGCAGCTCCAACGCCAGCGCCACAGAAGGGCAAAGGCCCCACGTGGGTGCCGAAGCGAACTCTCCCAGCACAGCGCACGTGCCAACACGTCCGCACAACTGCGATACAAACCACCAGCGAGAACCGCTGGGGCGACCGAGCAGCAGACGGCGTCGCGGCGCCGAGTGCCGGGCGGCGGCGCATCCTCAACGCACACAGTCCTCAATCGGACCAGCACACTGCAGATGTCCACCGCGCTTCGCACCGGGTCCGCGAGGACCCACTTTGGCTGCACGGCGCCGCGCGCAGGGTGCCCCGGCGCGCAGCTGCGCCGCCTGCCGCGTCCGTCGGCCGGCGCGCCTGCCACTGGGCGCCCCCACCAGCCGGCTGTAGCGCGTGCGCCCACGCACCGCGCGGCCAGCACGCCGGGCGGCCCCCCCTCACCGGCCGGGGACAGTCCCACCCACCCACAGCCGCGTATCGCTTCACACCCAGATTCACATTCACGTTCGTTGGTATGGTGGGGACCGCTTCGTAGCTGTACCGATCGTTGCCCTCACAGATGTACCTCCAGCAAGATCAACCGCACCACAACGGGTTACCAGTTGTTCATTTGCGTAACGTCACCAGTAAACGTACACGTCCATCCCCGTTTGCAAAGTCAACTATTATTGCATGCCTGCCTGTCAGGTGTCAAGACACACTACATTCGCTCACATCCACGCAACAAAATGTGCCCGACTAGAGGGCACGTGGAAGGTGCCCCCGTACATATGCGATCTCCATTGCGCGACCAACTGTCAACCGGCCTCTGTAGCATGTCGCAGATGTGGAACGCGGGGCACCGTGCTATCACATTGTGTGAGAAGAGACTACTACGTCTGCATACACGCGCCACTACATGAACAGACGGCTCATGCTGATCGCCATCCACTGCGTCCATTACTCCCACACGTCTCTATGGCGTACCACACTGCAATGCAGCTGTTATGGGGAGATGACACATAGCTGTGTACACAACATTCTGAGCCGGTTGCGGTTGGACAACAATACATTAATGTAACGTGTCATATGCCAATTACAGAGCAGGGTAAGGCACAACGTGGGTTAGGTTAAGGCACAACGTGGGTTAGGTTAAGGCACAACGTGGGTTAGGTTAAGGCACAACGTGGGTTAGGTTAAGGCACAACGTGGGTTAGGTTAAGGCACAACGTGGGTTAGGTTAAGGCACAACGTGGGTTAGGTTAAGGCACAACGTGGGTTAGGTTAAGGCACAACGTGGGTTAGGTTAAGGCACAACGTGGGTTAGGTTAAGCCACAACGTGGGTTAGGTTAAGCCACAACGTGGGTTAGGTTAAGCCACAACGTGGGTTAGGTTAAGCCACAACGTGGGTTAGGTTAAGCCACAACGTGGGTTAGGTTAAGCCACAACGTGGGTTAGGTTAAGGCACAACGTGGGTTAGGTTAAGGCACAACGTGGGTTAGGTTAAGGCACAACGTGGGTTAGGTTAAGGCACAACGTGGGTTAGGTTAAGGCACAACGTGGGTTAGGTTAAGCCACAACGTGGGTTAGGTTAAGCCACAACGTGGGTTAGGTTAAGCCACAACGTGGGTTAGGTTAAGCCACAACGTGGGTTAGGTTAAGCCACAACGTGGGTTAGGTTAAGCCACAACGTGGGTTAGGTTAAGCCACAACGTGGGTTAGGTTAAGCCACAACGTGGGTTAGGTTAAGCCACAACGTGGGTTAGGTTAAGCCACAACGTGGGTTAGGTTAAGCCACAACGTGGGTTAGGTTAAGCCACAACGTGGGTTAGGTTAAGCCACAACGTGGGTTAGGTTAAGCCACAACGTGGGTTAGGTTAAGCCACAACGTGGGTTAGGTTAAGCCACAACGTGGGTTAGGTTAAGGCACAACGTGGGTTAGGTTAAGGCACAACGTGGGTTAGGTTAAGGCACAACATGGGGGTAGATTGCGGTACAAATTGCGTTACATTGCGGTGCAAATTGCGTTACATTGCGGTGCAAATTGCGTTACATTGCGGTGCAAATTGCGTTACATTGCGGTGCAAATTGCGTTACATTGCGGTGCAAATTGAGTTACATTGCGGTGCAAATTGAGTTACATTGCGGTGCAAATTGAGTTACATTGCGGTGCAAATTGAGTTACATTGCGGTGCAAATTGAGTTACATTGCGGTGCAAATTGAGTTACATTGCGGTGCAAATTG
>NW_026046289.1:0-33938 GCF_023864275.1 Schistocerca cancellata
GCGTCGGGTCGTCGGCACGCCGCAAAAAACAAAAGCGAAGCCACAGACAACGCCGACAAACGGGCAGCACGACCACGACCAGATACCGAGACACACGGACCACCCACCGGCCAAAGGGCACCAAACAACAAACCAGAGCACCACGTGTCGACCAGAGCAACCCGCCGCTCACGCGACGTGGCTGGCACCGAAGGGCCGCCGCAACTGCGCTTTCCGCGCCGGGCCGGATGCACGTGCGGCAACACCACCACCGCACACAGCCGCTGTTCAACATCAACCAACAACACGCCGCGGTCGCAGCCTCAACGCCAGCACACGTTTGCACCACCATTCACACGCACCGCACAAACAGCTGTCGCCGACACAGCCGACAACACAAACACACCGCAACGACGCCGCCGCCTCTACTTGTGCCGGCCACCCACCCCACCGACGGCGCACCTGTCGCCAGCCGGCAGTCGGCAGTCGGCAGTCGGCAGTCGGCAGTCGGCAGTCGACACGGGAAACGCGCACCGCCACTTCGCTCGCGCGCACGCCACCAACCAGTCGTCGTCTCCAAAACAACAAACAAACATAGGGCAGGCAACAAATCGCCTCGCACGAACCGTCCACAAAACTATCAAAGCACAGCCTCTGGCTAACGGCCGCGACGCAGCGGCACGCTGCTCCTTTCCCCGCCCCACTCGATTCACGAAGGCACGCGACACCGCCAACGACGGCCTCGCTTCCCGCAACCGACACCTTTCCGCCACTACGCACAGCCGCACCCGACGCCCGTGGCAACGACACAACTACTGCACTATCCACCGCCGCCTCCCCCTTCCCGTCGTACACACACACAGCCAGCCAGCCAGCCAAAACCACACCAACGACCCAAACATGCACGTGCAACGGCACACCCCAACCAGTCTACGTCGACAACCACACGCACGGCTCGAAACCGGCGCCCTTCCACGTTGCCATCAAGCTACACACACAAGACACAAGGAACCAACAACAGCAAGCCTGCCCGCCCGCCCCACTCTCACGCCGCAGCAAAAAAAAAAGCACACCGAAACCGCCAAACGCACATTCCCATCGCACCGACACCGACACCGACCGGCTCGCTACCACCACACCTCTCGGCAGCCGTTTCGCAAACATGACACGGCGCGACATGACATCACGACCAACTCTCCTCTCCCGACGCCTTCGGCCGGAGCACAACGCCGCCAATTCGCCACACACACACACACACACACACACACAGTCGACAGCCGCCCGCCCGCCCTCCCTCCCTCCCTGCACGACGCCGCGCAGCAAAGGCGCCCGCAAACACATACATACCTCTCCTCTCTCTCGGCCGCCCGACGCGCCAACCGCCACACCGCCAGCCACTCGCAATTGTGCACTGCCGCCAGCCACACGTCCAACACGCCGCGCCGCCTCCGGCCACCCGCCAGGGGGCGCTCACGTCCGCGACAACAGCGCGGCCCGCCGGGCCAAACCGAACCGAGCCGCCCGCCGCTGCTCTGCACATCTTCCTGCGCGCATCAACAAAACGAGGCAAGCGAGCACACCCCGTAACAACGCCACACCACGCAAATGCCGTGCCGACCTCTTGTGTCTACCGCCTAAATTGCACCCACTCACCAGCCGCCCCTTCTTCTTCCTACCTATCTATCTATCTATCTATCTATCTATCTATCTATCTATCTGTGCGTCTGTGTCGGTCCGCGCGTGACGCCTCTCTCTCAACATCCGCCGTCGCCGTCCCCGTCCCCGTTTCCGCCCCAATGCCATCGTCGCGCCGCCGCCTCCTCCTCCTCCTCCGCCCTGTCCGGCCCGCACCACACCATACACCGCTGCTTGTCCCGGCCGTTGCCACCAAAGGCGCCTACCGCAAACGCGCCACGCCGCAGCCCCCGTGCGTGCATCTCCGTGCCGACGCTGCCTCTCTGCCCTCCCGCACGCACTCGACCGACCGACATGCACTGCGCCGACGGCCTCGACAACACAGTCTCTGGCTCCGCACTGCGTCTTCCGGTACGCGCGCTGAAACACGTATGTACTCGTTACCAGCGATGGCGAGGCACGACACAATCTCTGACCAGAGCGTTTCTTATCGCCGCTAGTCTGCGCCACACGACACTAGTAGCACGTAGCGGGTCGGCAGGAACAGTTGCCATCTATATGTGGCGGGTCGGGAGAGGTACTAGTCAGTCGACAGTATTAGCGAGTGGACGATTGTACTGAGCGGGCGGCGGCGTGCTCTTCTCGCGACTCTGGTCTCCGTTCGGGGACGATGCATATTGTTATTACAGGTAAGGTAATGAAGCTGCATTGCGCAAATCTAATACTGTATGTCAATTGTAACTATTTTCTTCACAACAAAATGCCCCAATAATACTTTGTTTCCAAACTAACTTTTTTTTAAAGTACAACCATTCATTTCCATTTAAAGAATATTTCCTACGCATTTCCTCCAACAATCAAAATTAAATGTGAGCCGGCATTCATTGCACGACGCTGTGTACAGGTATCTACAGTTAAGAGCACATATAGATGCAGTTTGTTTCTTCTCTTTTGTCTTTTTTGTTTTTGTTTTTTGACGTAACGATCTTTTGCTCTTTTTATTCTAATTTGTACGTACGCTGTTTGTTTAGATTTTTATATTGGTAATGCCACGTAGCGCTCCGCGTGAAAATCACCGCCTGTGCTGTGTGCAGTCTGTGGCTAGTTTGCATTGTTGTCATGAACTGCTATAGCTGGATGTGAACAGCGCGTAGCGTTGCGCAGTTAGGGGTGGGCCGCCAGCACTGGTGCACGTGACGACAGAGATGGCGGACTTTTCAAATTACATATATTATGACTGGTGATGATATTAAGGGTAAATACATTGTTTGTTGTTCTCTATGAAACATCTTTACTTTGCTAACTATCCCCATCGGTAGTTAGTGCCCTCCGTAGTTTGGAATCTCTTATTTAGCTGGCAGCAGTGGTGCTCGCTGTATTGCAGTAGTTCGAGTAATGAAGCTTTTTGTGAGGTAAGTGATTTCCGACAGGTGTACTTTAATGTTACTCAGGGCCATTCTTTTGCAGGGATCTTTGATAGTCAGATTGCGTTGCGCTCAAAATATTGTGTGTCAGTTTAAGCACAGTTTTGTATACATTGGTTGTTCAAAGGGGGACGTTCAGAATACACAGGGCCGAAGGTCAGGTCAGCCAGCGCTGCCCTTACAACGTTTATCGGGTTTTCAATTATGTCTGTTGAGATGTTCATGGTTCATTATTTCCATTCATCATATTATCGCGCGTTTCTCATCAATCTTCGTTCGTTCATTTTCTAGGGACGTTAACAACATTCTGGCACATTTACGACTATTTGTGCGGGGAGGTTTACACTTGGGTCCATTTCCATTTACATTCAATGTTGATAGACCTTTCTTTTTGTTGTTCTTTTGTTGCTGGCAGGTTACAAAAGGCCTCATTTCATGTTGGTTGCAGCAGCGTTTTTCTCCTTCTTTCTTCTAGTGTTTTCCCCGCCCCCGCCCCTCCCGCATCCGTCGGTCTCACCACGTTCACTGACAGCCGCGTCTGCGGCTACACCACAACGGCCCCCTCCCGGCAACCCATTCGTTTTCTCTTCTCTTGCACAAAAACAACGCCGCACGCGCCAGCCGAGCGCAGCGCAAGCCACCCACACCGCGCCCCTCCCCGTCTTTATAGCCTCCGCGTCTTGTTTTCTTCGTTTGCCCCCTCCCATCTCCCGAATGCCATGCCATGCCAGCAGCGTTACGCGTGCCCCTCCCCTGTCCACACACTACCGCGAAACGAACAGCCTTCCGGGCCACATGCAGGGCACGCCACCGCCATTCCCGGACGCCACACACACACACACACACACACACACACACACACACACACACACACACACAATGGCTTTGCACACGAACACAGACGGCACGGGCACTGTCTTACATTCTTCCTCAGAACCATCTCAACGAACGTTACGTTACATACACATCCGGGAAAGCAAAGAGCAACGCAACGCACAATTCAGCCGTCAAAGGTAACGTTCACCACGGCAGACACTTGCCGCCGCGCCGTTACACGCATTTCAGTGCGGCTACAATACACCTCCGACACGGGAACGTTCCGTTGCTCTACACTGCGTTTCTCCGTTTTGTTTGGTTCTTTTTTTTCCGTTTTCTCTCTCTCTATTTTTCTTTTTTTTTCCCCTCTCTCCTTCCCTCCACCATTCTCTCCTCACGTTCTGCCCAGACATTCGACCGATCAGAGGTTCGTTCACCTTTCGGTAACCGTTCTCAGCGCGACGGTATGACGGGTGTTCACGACGTCCGGTGTACCGCGCCGATCGACAGTTTCCCAGAGGCGACGGATCGGACCACATCACCGACATACACACAAACACGTGTACGCACATTCGCCAAAGCGACCGTCGTCTTCTAGCGTCGCGCTTACTCTACTGTACTGCACTGGACACGCGAGCATGCATCTTCAATGACGACGTCGGTGTGCGTGCGTCGTACGCACACAAGCAGACACAGTCAGTCAGACACGACTATCGAAATCAGAGTCGGGGGAAAGGTACATATCATCGTGCGTGTCGCCCGCACAATGCAAATACACAGTGGTGTCTCATTGCGCGTTCACATTTAAACGTCACTCACACGCCTCCACGCTGCATTTACAGACACATTTCACCCTCGCCATATATGGCGTGCAAACCGACCCGCAAACGGCCGTCGTTACACACTGACATTCCCAACAATCGCGTTTCGTTTCCACCCGTCACGTAACTAACCGGCACCTCCATCCAAAGGGCACATCACCGATCGCACTTCAACCCCCCCCCCCCCCCCCCCCCTCGCAGACAACGAGTTGTGCGCACGTGCCTCCATTCCACGTCACACCGTGGCCGTACCCCGCAACACGCGACGCGCCCCCTAAACAATCAAATTATTCATCGCATCGGCCACCCCACCCCGTCGCGTCGCGTCGCAACCAAAGCGGTAGCTATTGCCGCCGTCCACCCACTCACACACAAAACAAAACAAAAACAACAACAATTCCGCCCTTCCCGCAAAGGCCATTTGGTGGCCCTGAAAAGGGCCGTTTTGCCGCTCTCGCAACGGAGGATCTCCTTCCATTCCAGAGCCACCTCCTTACTTGGAGCTCGTGTACTTGGTCACCGCCTTCGTGCCCTCGCTCACGGCGTGCTTGGCCAGCTCGCCAGGCAGCAACAGCCGCACAGCGGTCTGGATCTCGCGGGACGTGATGGTCGAGCGCTTGTTGTAGTGCGCCAGGCGAGACGCCTCGGCCGCGATGCGCTCGAAAATGTCGTTCACGAAGCTGTTCATGATGCTCATCGCCTTCGACGAGATGCCCGTGTCAGGGTGCACCTGCTTCAGCACCTTGTAGATGTAGATGGCATAGCTCTCCTTCCTCTTGCGCTTCTTCTTCTTGTCGCCCTTCGAAATGTTCTTCTGAGCCTTGCCAGCCTTCTTGGCGGCCTTCCCGCTAGTCTTGGGCGGCATCTCAAAACAAGAACGTGAACGTACGGCAGCAACACCAGCAGCAAGCGCTCCGCTCTAGTCAGCGTCTCCCCACACAGTGGCACCCAGCGCGCCCCGCCGCCGCACCTTTACCAGCTCGCCCCGTTGCGGCCGCCGACCAATGGGCCGCGAGCGCAACCGGCCGCCGCACCCGAGAGCATAAAGGACCCCCACCCCTGGCGGCGCCGCCACTCCGCTGCTCGACTCGCTGCGGCTCGCACCGTCGTTCGTCTCGTCTCGTTTTTTTACACCACAGCGCATCGCCATGTCCGGACGCGGAAAGGGAGGCAAAGTCAAGGGCAAGTCAAAGTCCCGCTCAAGCAGGGCCGGGCTCCAGTTCCCGGTCGGCAGAATCCACCGCCTCCTGCGCAAGGGAAACTACGCCGAGCGCGTCGGCGCCGGGGCGCCCGTCTACCTCGCCGCCGTCATGGAGTACCTCGCGGCTGAGGTGCTCGAGCTGGCCGGAAACGCGGCCCGCGACAACAAGAAGACGCGCATCATCCCGCGCCACCTGCAGCTTGCCATCCGCAACGACGAGGAGCTCAACAAGCTCCTGTCGGGCGTCACCATCGCACAGGGTGGTGTCCTGCCCAACATCCAGGCCGTCCTGCTGCCAAAGAAGACCGAGAAGAAGGCCTAAACAGAGAGGCCAGGCAATCGGCACGCGGACCCGCCGCCCAGCAGCGCTGCGTGCTCCCCTGCACGCAACGCGCTTTGCCGGCCCGGCTCGGCTCACAACAATCGGCCCTTTTCAGGGCCACCACACAAACCTACGTCCAAAGCAAAATTTCAGTCGTCCTCGCCGCGCTTTGCTTTACTTTACTTTAACTTCACTTCCACAGCCGCCTGACATCGAAGTGTCAACATAGGGGAACTTGGCACAAACGCTCACGCCAGGATGCAGATCCTGTAACCCCTGTTCCCTCGACCCCGCAACAGGGGTAGCGGGTAGCGATACTGGAATATGCGCGCCCTGTATGGGGCTATGCAGCCAGATCGACGATGCGTCGCCTACAGAAGGGTCCAAAGCGGAGCGCTCTACGACGGGCCTCACACGTCCCCGCGGCACACCTGCCTAGAACCACCCACAACACGGTTCCGCGCCCTGGCACAAGCGTTCTACGCCACCGCGCGGAATTCAGAAAATGACTATTACGTCTTGACCCTTGGGCAATATGAACACCACAGGGACAGATGTGCAAGACCCGAGTCGCTACTCCAGCGGTAGCACAAACAGAACACATAATCACTCTCAACAAAACAGCAACGTCCGAAAAAGCACACTACCAAAGATAAGAACAACACACAGAAAAGAGGAGCAAATGTCCACAGGCGACAATAACCTCCACCAACTCCCCCTCTAACGGTAGAGGACTAAAAGAGAGAAGAACAAGAAGAGCCGCCGCCATCTTGTCGTCCACAGCCCGTGTGGCCCAACACACACACACACACACACACACACACATTTCCCTTGTTTTGTTTCGTTTCGTTTGCCTCAAGCACCTCCACGCACGCACAGTCGCCTTCCAAACGACAACGACAACGACAGCAATAATCACCACTGTTAAACGAGCGTGTCGACACACCGCCCTCCACTCCCGCGCGCCCCATACAAACGAAACAGCTGATCCGGCCGCCTATGGGCACGCCTTGCCTCGGCAACTCCAACGCCGCCGCAAACACACAGCCAAAACCACGCAAATATTCACCGCCTCTCGCACAACAACAACAACACACAGCCCGGCGTCTCCATCGATCGATAAACAAAACAAACACACAACGCCCTCTCTCGCGCACACACACAGCCACAAGACCCGCTTCCTTTCCTTTCTCCCAGTCACGTCACGTCACTCAAACGCAAACGAAATGAAAAGAATGAAAGAAAGAAAGAAAGAAGGCAGGCAGGCAACACACGCAGCAACAACAACACAGACTCTTTCGCACTTTTCAATTTCCGAACAGTGTGGTGGCCCTGAAAAGGGCCGTTTTCGTCTCTCCCACGGCCGCGGGAAGGCCAACGCGGCACAGCACACCGGCTGCGACGCGCCTAACCGCCGAAACCGTACAGGGTGCGCCCCTGCCTCTTCAGGGCGTACACCACGTCCATGGCCGTCACAGTCTTGCGCTTGGCGTGCTCAGTGTACGTCACCGCGTCGCGGATCACGTTCTCCAGGAACACCTTCAGCACTCCGCGGGTCTCCTCGTAGATCAGACCAGAGATGCGCTTCACGCCGCCCCTGCGAGCCAGGCGGCGGATCGCGGGCTTCGTGATGCCCTGGATGTTGTCGCGCAACACCTTGCGGTGCCGCTTGGCGCCACCCTTGCCGAGCCCCTTTCCTCCCTTGCCGCGGCCAGTCATCTCTTCTAAATCCTCAAAAAGCTCAGGGCAAGCAAAACGTCTGCTGCAGCGGCTGGCTCCTCACCCGGCGCTAGCGAGTCGGCTACGGTCTGCGCCCAGCGCACGCGCCAGCCCCCCTATATAGACTCTGGCCCGCCCTCCCCCCACCACGCGCAACCGAGGGCATATAAGCGCACCACGGCCGCTGGCGCGCGCCCGTGTCGTCAAGGCAGCACCCGACGCAGCACCTCGCCTCCACGCCGCTCCGCTACCGCTACCGCTATGGCCCGCACAAAGCAAACGGCCCGCAAGTCCACCGGCGGAAAGGCGCCGCGCAAACAGCTCGCCACCAAGGCGGCGAGGAAGAGCGCGCCCGCCACCGGCGGCGTCAAGAAGCCCCACCGCTACAGGCCGGGCACCGTCGCCCTGCGAGAAATCAGGCGCTACCAGAAGAGCACAGAGCTGCTCATCCGCAAGCTGCCATTCCAGCGCCTAGTGCGCGAGATCGCCCAGGACTTCAAGACCGACCTGCGCTTCCAGAGCTCCGCGGTCATGGCCCTGCAGGAGGCCAGCGAGGCCTACCTCGTCGGCCTCTTCGAAGACACCAACCTGTGCGCAATCCACGCCAAGCGCGTCACCATCATGCCCAAGGACATCCAGCTCGCGCGCCGCATCCGCGGCGAGCGCGCCTAAACACCGCGCCAGCCGCTGGGCACCGCCCGCCCGCGCACGCAACAAACAAAACGGCCCTTTTCAGGGCCACTAACATCACTCCGTCGCGAGCAAACTTTGTCGGTCGCCTCTCGCCCCACAACCACAGAACCAAAGACAAAACACCACTTCCACTTCCCGTCCGTCCGCCACAGCCGCTCTCCTCTGCCAGCTTGCTGGCGCGCGCAACAATCAACATCATCCCTCCCCGGCGCGGCGCTCAAAGCGCACAATACCCATCGGCCGACGCCGTCAACCACACGGCCGGCCGCCGCTTCGTTTCGAAAAGAAAAACAAACAAAAAGCCAGGCACGTCCAACGCCACCGACCCTTTCCACATCTCAACGTCCCCCGCCCCCGTTGCAAGAACACACACACACACACACACAAGACAAGACACATCCGAGAAGACGGCAGGCAGGCAAACCAAAGTATTCAAACAACATGACACAAAACCAACCGTCGGCCGGCCGCGACCAAACAAAAAAAAAAAAAAAAAAAAAAAAAAACGGCGACAATCAACCGCTACCGCCGCCCGCACCCGCCACCGACCCCCCGCAATCCAACCACCACGGCACGCAAACAGTATCCACACACGGGCATACAGAAACGCCAGACGACACAACCACACCGCAACACAAACACGACAATCAAAACCTTCCCGACGTGCTTTGATGGCCCTGAGAAGGGCCGTTTTGGGCCGCGCGTCTGTTGCGCGCCACTAGACGACGGGGACGGGGGGTGCGGACGACGGAGTCAACCGCCAACCCTTCCTTTCCCATTCCTCTCTACTTCTTCTTCTTGGGCGAAGCCTTCGCCTTAGACGGCGTCGTCGCCTTCTTCGGGCGCGGCGCCTTCGGCTTCTTCGTCGGAACCTTGGCGGCCTTCTTCGCCTTCGACGGCGACTTGGCCTTGGCCGGCTTGGCAGCAGCCGCCTTCTTCGCACCGGCGGGAGCGGCCGACGCCGCAGACGCCTTCTTGGCGGCGCCCGCCTTCCGACCGGTCGCCGCCTTCACGCCACCAGCCTTCTTTGCGCCGGCCGCACGGGCGCCCTTCTTCTCCTTGCTGGCCGGAGCGGCGCGCTTCTTCTTGGCACCGCCAGCACGAGCCTTGCCGCCCTCAGCCGCCCCGCCGCCGGCGCCGGCAAGCTTGAAAGAGCCGGACGCGCCCTTCCCCTTCGTCTGCACCAGCTCGCCCGCCACCACGGCCGACTTGAGGTACTTCTTGATAAACGGCGCCAGCTTCTCCGCGTCCAGCTTGTAGTGCGCGGCAATGTACTTCTTGATCGCCTGCAGCGACGATCCGCCGCGCTCCTTCAGACTCTTGATGGCGGCCGTCACCATCTCAGAGGTGCGCGGGTGCGCAGGCTTGGCGCGCGGCTTCTTCGCAGACGACGCAGACTTTGCCTTCTTCGTAGTGCCGGTGGCGGCGGGTGCCGCAGCAGTCTCGTTCGTAGCCGCCTGATCTGCCATTTCGACGACGCGCGTTCACACACAGCGAGCAGCGAGAGCGAGAGGAGACACGCAGCGAGCGGAGCGCACAGCAGAGGAATAGCCGCCTCGCGCCACGGGCCCAGCCAGTGTCGCGGGCGGGCGCGGACGGCCGAGAGAGCGGCCGCCACTCTGCGCGCCGCCGCGCCGCGCCTCCCGCGCTTGCTACCGCCCAACGTCCGACAGCCTGTGCGGAGCAGCCCCACACCTGCGCCACAACCACCCGCGCCTTTCAAACCACCGAGGATGGGGCTACACACAGCCACACCACAGTCGCCAACCAGTCGCCACGGCAGCGCCGCAAACCACGGCCAAACTGCAGCCACCGCGCGCTACAGCCTGGGTCGGCCCGCCGAGAATCGCCGCCCACGCCCAAATGCCGCCCCCACAGCCCCAGCCGGCGACCGGCCACAATGGCCAAACCTTCGGCAAAAGCCCCACACCGTCGCCGCGGCAGCCCGGCCAGCGCGGCCGGCGCCACAGCCACACAAGCGGAGGCGTGCGGCGATGACGGCCGTGCAAACGCACCTCCGCCGCCCCATCGCCCTCCCACCGTTTCCCGATCGGCCCGCAGCCGTCGGGCCACGTCCTCCTCCTCTCGCCCGCCAACATTCACAGCCCTTTCGTTCGTTTCCCAACAATTTCAATTGTGCCCGCCGCAAAAACGGGCGCCGCCTGCAAAGCAACATGCTCCGCCGGAGCGCCCCTCGCCGCTTACGAGCCAACCCCTCGCCCGAGGCAAACCGAGATCCGCAACTACAGACCAACCCAATCTGCCGTCAGCACACACGACAGCCAACATCACGCGTTACGAGTTAGACATTAGGTTCACACGTCTCGGTTAGGTTCGGTGGACGTGGGTTAGGTTAAGGGCACTTGGGTTAGGTTAAGGGTCGGTGTTAGGTTAAGCGTCAAACTTAGGTTAAGCATTCAAACACACGTCGGGCGTCAGAGGTTAGGTTGGGTTAGGTTAGGTTAAGGCCACTTGGGTTAGGTTAAGCCTCAAACTTAGGTTAAGCATTCAAACACACGTCGGGCGTCAGGTGGCCGCAGCAGCCGCACCTACCTACCCACCCACCTCACGGCCGGACAGCTTGGCTTACTTGGCGCTGAGGCTGACCTCACCGCACCTCACCTCACGCTACGCAACGCTACAGGTTCGGTTCGGTTCGGTTCGCTCAGCTTAGGCTTAGAGCTTAAGCGCCGAGGTCGGATTACGACGTTGGTTCACCTTCGGGCGCCACACTTTGGGTGTAAAGGTCGCGTCGGGTCGTCGGCACGCCGCAAAAAACAAAAGCGAAGCCACAGACAACGCCGACAAACGGGCAGCACGACCACGACCAGATACCGAGACACACGGACCACCCACCGGCCAAAGGGCACCAAACAACAAACCAGAGCACCACGTGTCGACCAGAGCAACCCGCCGCTCACGCGACGTGGCTGGCACCGAAGGGCCGCCGCAACTGCGCTTTCCGCGCCGGGCCGGATGCACGTGCGGCAACACCACCACCGCACACAGCCGCTGTTCAACATCAACCAACAACACGCCGCGGTCGCAGCCTCAACGCCAGCACACGTTTGCACCACCATTCACACGCACCGCACAAACAGCTGTCGCCGACACAGCCGACAACACAAACACACCGCAACGACGCCGCCGCCTCTACTTGTGCCGGCCACCCACCCCACCGACGGCGCACCTGTCGCCAGCCGGCAGTCGGCAGTCGGCAGTCGGCAGTCGGCAGTCGGCAGTCGACACGGGAAACGCGCACCGCCACTTCGCTCGCGCGCACGCCACCAACCAGTCGTCGTCTCCAAAACAACAAACAAACATAGGGCAGGCAACAAATCGCCTCGCACGAACCGTCCACAAAACTATCAAAGCACAGCCTCTGGCTAACGGCCGCGACGCAGCGGCACGCTGCTCCTTTCCCCGCCCCACTCGATTCACGAAGGCACGCGACACCGCCAACGACGGCCTCGCTTCCCGCAACCGACACCTTTCCGCCACTACGCACAGCCGCACCCGACGCCCGTGGCAACGACACAACTACTGCACTATCCACCGCCGCCTCCCCCTTCCCGTCGTACACACACACAGCCAGCCAGCCAGCCAAAACCACACCAACGACCCAAACATGCACGTGCAACGGCACACCCCAACCAGTCTACGTCGACAACCACACGCACGGCTCGAAACCGGCGCCCTTCCACGTTGCCATCAAGCTACACACACAAGACACAAGGAACCAACAACAGCAAGCCTGCCCGCCCGCCCCACTCTCACGCCGCAGCAAAAAAAAAAGCACACCGAAACCGCCAAACGCACATTCCCATCGCACCGACACCGACACCGACCGGCTCGCTACCACCACACCTCTCGGCAGCCGTTTCGCAAACATGACACGGCGCGACATGACATCACGACCAACTCTCCTCTCCCGACGCCTTCGGCCGGAGCACAACGCCGCCAATTCGCCACACACACACACACACACACACACACAGTCGACAGCCGCCCGCCCGCCCTCCCTCCCTCCCTGCACGACGCCGCGCAGCAAAGGCGCCCGCAAACACATACATACCTCTCCTCTCTCTCGGCCGCCCGACGCGCCAACCGCCACACCGCCAGCCACTCGCAATTGTGCACTGCCGCCAGCCACACGTCCAACACGCCGCGCCGCCTCCGGCCACCCGCCAGGGGGCGCTCACGTCCGCGACAACAGCGCGGCCCGCCGGGCCAAACCGAACCGAGCCGCCCGCCGCTGCTCTGCACATCTTCCTGCGCGCATCAACAAAACGAGGCAAGCGAGCACACCCCGTAACAACGCCACACCACGCAAATGCCGTGCCGACCTCTTGTGTCTACCGCCTAAATTGCACCCACTCACCAGCCGCCCCTTCTTCTTCCTACCTATCTATCTATCTATCTATCTATCTATCTATCTATCTATCTGTGCGTCTGTGTCGGTCCGCGCGTGACGCCTCTCTCTCAACATCCGCCGTCGCCGTCCCCGTCCCCGTTTCCGCCCCAATGCCATCGTCGCGCCGCCGCCTCCTCCTCCTCCTCCGCCCCTGTCCGGCCCGCACCACACCATACACCGCTGCTTGTCCCGGCCGTTGCCACCAAAGGCGCCTACCGCAAACGCGCCACGCCGCAGCCCCCGTGCGTGCATCTCCGTGCCGACGCTGCCTCTCTGCCCTCCCGCACGCACTCGACCGACCGACATGCACTGCGCCGACGGCCTCGACAACACAGTCTCTGGCTCCGCACTGCGTCTTCCGGTACGCGCGCTGAAACACGTATGTACTCGTTACCAGCGATGGCGAGGCACGACACAATCTCTGACCAGAGCGTTTCTTATCGCCGCTAGTCTGCGCCACACGACACTAGTAGCACGTAGCGGGTCGGCAGGAACAGTTGCCATCTATATGTGGCGGGTCGGGAGAGGTACTAGTCAGTCGACAGTATTAGCGAGTGGACGATTGTACTGAGCGGGCGGCGGCGTGCTCTTCTCGCGACTCTGGTCTCCGTTCGGGACGATGCATATTGTTATTACAGGTAAGGTAATGAAGCTGCATTGCGCAAATCTAATACTGTATGTCAATTGTAACTATTTTCTTCACAACAAAATGCCCCAATAATACTTTGTTTCCAAACTAACTTTTTTTTTAAAGTACAACCATTCATTTCCATTTAAAGAATATTTCCTACGCATTTCCTCCAACAATCAAAATTAAATGTGAGCCGGCATTCATTGCACGACGCTGTGTACAGGTATCTACAGTTAAGAGCACATATAGATGCAGTTTGTTTCTTCTCTTTTGTCTTTTTTGTTTTTGTTTTTTGACGTAACGATCTTTTGCTCTTTTTATTCTAATTTGTACGTACGCTGTTTGTTTAGATTTTTATATTGGTAATGCCACGTAGCGCTCCGCGTGAAAATCACCGCCTGTGCTGTGTGCAGTCTGTGGCTAGTTTGCATTGTTGTCATGAACTGCTATAGCTGGATGTGAACAGCGCGTAGCGTTGCGCAGTTAGGGGTGGGCCGCCAGCACTGGTGCACGTGACGACAGAGATGGCGGACTTTTCAAATTACATATATTATGACTGGTGATGATATTAAGGGTAAATACATTGTTTGTTGTTCTCTATGAAACATCTTTACTTTGCTAACTATCCCCATCGGTAGTTAGTGCCCTCCGTAGTTTGGAATCTCTTATTTAGCTGGCAGCAGTGGTGCTCGCTGTATTGCAGTAGTTCGAGTAATGAAGCTTTTTGTGAGGTAAGTGATTTCCGACAGGTGTACTTTAATGTTACTCAGGGCCATTCTTTTGCAGGGATCTTTGATAGTCAGATTGCGTTGCGCTCAAAATATTGTGTGTCAGTTTAAGCACAGTTTTGTATACATTGGTTGTTCAAAGGGGGACGTTTCAGAATACACAGGGCCGAAGGTCAGGTCAGCCAGCGCTGCCCTTACAACGTTTATCGGGTTTTCAATTATGTCTGTTGAGATGTTCATGGTTCATTATTTCCATTCATCATATTATCGCGCGTTTCTCATCAATCTTCGTTCGTTCATTTTCTAGGGACGTTAACAACATTCTGGCACATTTACGACTATTTGTGCGGGGAGGTTTACACTTGGGTCCATTTCCATTTACATTCAATGTTGATAGACCTTTCTTTTTGTTGTTCTTTTGTTGCTGGCAGGTTACAAAAGGCCTCATTTCATGTTGGTTGCAGCAGCGTTTTTCTCCTTCTTTCTTCTAGTGTTTTCCCCGCCCCCGCCCCTCCCGCATCCGTCGGTCTCACCACGTTCACTGACAGCCGCGTCTGCGGCTACACCACAACGGCCCCCTCCCGGCAACCCATTCGTTTTCTCTTCTCTTGCACAAAAACAACGCCGCACGCGCCAGCCGAGCGCAGCGCAAGCCACCCACACCGCGCCCCTCCCCGTCTTTATAGCCTCCGCGTCTTGTTTTCTTCGTTTGCCCCCTCCCATCTCCCGAATGCCATGCCATGCCAGCAGCGTTACGCGTGCCCCTCCCCTGTCCACACACTACCGCGAAACGAACAGCCTTCCGGGCCACATGCAGGGCACGCCCACCGCCATTCCCGGACGCCACACACACACACACACACACACACACACACACACACACACACAATGGCTTTGCACACGAACACAGACGGCACGGGCACTGTCTTACATTCTTCCTCAGAACCATCTCAACGAACGTTACGTTACATACACATCCGGGAAAGCAAAGAGCAACGCAACGCACAATTCAGCCGTCAAAGGTAACGTTCACCACGGCAGACACTTGCCGCCGCGCCGTTACACGCATTTCAGTGCGGCTACAATACACCTCCGACACGGGAACGTTCCGTTGCTCTACACTGCGTTTCTCCGTTTTGTTTGGTTCTTTTTTTTCCGTTTTCTCTCTCTCTATTTTTCTTTTTTTTTCCCCTCTCTCCTTCCCTCCACCATTCTCTCCTCACGTTCTGCCCAGACATTCGACCGATCAGAGGTTCGTTCACCTTTCGGTAACCGTTCTCAGCGCGACGGTATGACGGGTGTTCACGACGTCCGGTGTACCGCGCCGATCGACAGTTTCCCAGAGGCGACGGATCGGACCACATCACCGACATACACACAAACACGTGTACGCACATTCGCCAAAGCGACCGTCGTCTTCTAGCGTCGCGCTTACTCTACTGTACTGCACTGGACACGCGAGCATGCATCTTCAATGACGACGTCGGTGTGCGTGCGTCGTACGCACACAAGCAGACACAGTCAGTCAGACACGACTATCGAAATCAGAGTCGGGGGAAAGGTACATATCATCGTGCGTGTCGCCCGCACAATGCAAATACACAGTGGTGTCTCATTGCGCGTTCACATTTAAACGTCACTCACACGCCTCCACGCTGCATTTACAGACACATTTCACCCTCGCCATATATGGCGTGCAAACCGACCCGCAAACGGCCGTCGTTACACACTGACATTCCCAACAATCGCGTTTCGTTTCCACCCGTCACGTAACTAACCGGCACCTCCATCCAAAGGGCACATCACCGATCGCACTTCAACCCCCCCCCCCCCCCCCTCGCAGACAACGAGTTGTGCGCACGTGCCTCCATTCCACGTCACACCGTGGCCGTACCCCGCAACACGCGACGCGCCCCCTAAACAATCAAATTATTCATCGCATCGGCCACCCCACCCCGTCGCGTCGCGTCGCAACCAAAGCGGTAGCTATTGCCGCCGTCCACCCACTCACACACAAAACAAAACAAAAACAACAACAATTCCGCCCTTCCCGCAAAGGCCATTTGGTGGCCCTGAAAAGGGCCGTTTTGCCGCTCTCGCAACGGAGGATCTCCTTCCATTCCAGAGCCACCTCCTTACTTGGAGCTCGTGTACTTGGTCACCGCCTTCGTGCCCTCGCTCACGGCGTGCTTGGCCAGCTCGCCAGGCAGCAACAGCCGCACAGCGGTCTGGATCTCGCGGGACGTGATGGTCGAGCGCTTGTTGTAGTGCGCCAGGCGAGACGCCTCGGCCGCGATGCGCTCGAAAATGTCGTTCACGAAGCTGTTCATGATGCTCATCGCCTTCGACGAGATGCCCGTGTCAGGGTGCACCTGCTTCAGCACCTTGTAGATGTAGATGGCATAGCTCTCCTTCCTCTTGCGCTTCTTCTTCTTGTCGCCCTTCGAAATGTTCTTCTGAGCCTTGCCAGCCTTCTTGGCGGCCTTCCCGCTAGTCTTGGGCGGCATCTCAAAACAAGAACGTGAACGTACGGCAGCAACACCAGCAGCAAGCGCTCCGCTCTAGTCAGCGTCTCCCCACACAGTGGCACCCAGCGCGCCCCGCCGCCGCACCTTTACCAGCTCGCCCCGTTGCGGCCGCCGACCAATGGGCCGCGAGCGCAACCGGCCGCCGCACCCGAGAGCATAAAGGACCCCCACCCCTGGCGGCGCCGCCACTCCGCTGCTCGACTCGCTGCGGCTCGCACCGTCGTTCGTCTCGTCTCGTTTTTTTACACCACAGCGCATCGCCATGTCCGGACGCGGAAAGGGAGGCAAAGTCAAGGGCAAGTCAAAGTCCCGCTCAAGCAGGGCCGGGCTCCAGTTCCCGGTCGGCAGAATCCACCGCCTCCTGCGCAAGGGAAACTACGCCGAGCGCGTCGGCGCCGGGGCGCCCGTCTACCTCGCCGCCGTCATGGAGTACCTCGCGGCTGAGGTGCTCGAGCTGGCCGGAAACGCGGCCCGCGACAACAAGAAGACGCGCATCATCCCGCGCCACCTGCAGCTTGCCATCCGCAACGACGAGGAGCTCAACAAGCTCCTGTCGGGCGTCACCATCGCACAGGGTGGTGTCCTGCCCAACATCCAGGCCGTCCTGCTGCCAAAGAAGACCGAGAAGAAGGCCTAAACAGAGAGGCCAGGCAATCGGCACGCGGACCCGCCGCCCAGCAGCGCTGCGTGCTCCCCTGCACGCAACGCGCTTTGCCGGCCCGGCTCGGCTCACAACAATCGGCCCTTTTCAGGGCCACCACACAAACCTACGTCCAAAGCAAAATTTCAGTCGTCCTCGCCGCGCTTTGCTTTACTTTACTTTAACTTCACTTCCACAGCCGCCTGACATCGAAGTGTCAACATAGGGGAACTTGGCACAAACGCTCACGCCAGGATGCAGATCCTGTAACCCCTGTTCCCTCGACCCCGCAACAGGGGTAGCGGGTAGCGATACTGGAATATGCGCGCCCTGTATGGGGCTATGCAGCCAGATCGACGATGCGTCGCCTACAGAAGGGTCCAAAGCGGAGCGCTCTACGACGGGCCTCACACGTCCCCGCGGCACACCTGCCTAGAACCACCCACAACACGGTTCCGCGCCCTGGCACAAGCGTTCTACGCCACCGCGCGGAATTCAGAAAATGACTATTACGTCTTGACCCTTGGGCAATATGAACACCACAGGGACAGATGTGCAAGACCCGAGTCGCTACTCCAGCGGTAGCACAAACAGAACACATAATCACTCTCAACAAAACAGCAACGTCCGAAAAAGCACACTACCAAAGATAAGAACAACACACAGAAAAGAGGAGCAAATGTCCACAGGCGACAATAACCTCCACCAACTCCCCCTCTAACGGTAGAGGACTAAAAGAGAGAAGAACAAGAAGAGCCGCCGCCATCTTGTCGTCCACAGCCCGTGTGGCCCAACACACACACACACACACACACACACACATTTCCCTTGTTTTGTTTCGTTTCGTTTGCCTCAAGCACCTCCACGCACGCACAGTCGCCTTCCAAACGACAACGACAACGACAGCAATAATCACCACTGTTAAACGAGCGTGTCGACACACCGCCCTCCACTCCCGCGCGCCCCATACAAACGAAACAGCTGATCCGGCCGCCTATGGGCACGCCTTGCCTCGGCAACTCCAACGCCGCCGCAAACACACAGCCAAAACCACGCAAATATTCACCGCCTCTCGCACAACAACAACAACACACAGCCCGGCGTCTCCATCGATCGATAAACAAAACAAACACACAACGCCCTCTCTCGCGCACACACACAGCCACAAGACCCGCTTCCTTTCCTTTCTCCCAGTCACGTCACGTCACTCAAACGCAAACGAAATGAAAAGAATGAAAGAAAGAAAGAAAGAAGGCAGGCAGGCAACACACGCAGCAACAACAACACAGACTCTTTCGCACTTTTCAATTTCCGAACAGTGTGGTGGCCCTGAAAAGGGCCGTTTTCGTCTCTCCCACGGCCGCGGGAAGGCCAACGCGGCACAGCACACCGGCTGCGACGCGCCTAACCGCCGAAACCGTACAGGGTGCGCCCCTGCCTCTTCAGGGCGTACACCACGTCCATGGCCGTCACAGTCTTGCGCTTGGCGTGCTCAGTGTACGTCACCGCGTCGCGGATCACGTTCTCCAGGAACACCTTCAGCACTCCGCGGGTCTCCTCGTAGATCAGACCAGAGATGCGCTTCACGCCGCCCCTGCGAGCCAGGCGGCGGATCGCGGGCTTCGTGATGCCCTGGATGTTGTCGCGCAACACCTTGCGGTGCCGCTTGGCGCCACCCTTGCCGAGCCCCTTTCCTCCCTTGCCGCGGCCAGTCATCTCTTCTAAATCCTCAAAAAGCTCAGGGCAAGCAAAACGTCTGCTGCAGCGGCTGGCTCCTCACCCGGCGCTAGCGAGTCGGCTACGGTCTGCGCCCAGCGCACGCGCCAGCCCCCCTATATAGACTCTGGCCCGCCCTCCCCCCACCACGCGCAACCGAGGGCATATAAGCGCACCACGGCCGCTGGCGCGCGCCCGTGTCGTCAAGGCAGCACCCGACGCAGCACCTCGCCTCCACGCCGCTCCGCTACCGCTACCGCTATGGCCCGCACAAAGCAAACGGCCCGCAAGTCCACCGGCGGAAAGGCGCCGCGCAAACAGCTCGCCACCAAGGCGGCGAGGAAGAGCGCGCCCGCCACCGGCGGCGTCAAGAAGCCCCACCGCTACAGGCCGGGCACCGTCGCCCTGCGAGAAATCAGGCGCTACCAGAAGAGCACAGAGCTGCTCATCCGCAAGCTGCCATTCCAGCGCCTAGTGCGCGAGATCGCCCAGGACTTCAAGACCGACCTGCGCTTCCAGAGCTCCGCGGTCATGGCCCTGCAGGAGGCCAGCGAGGCCTACCTCGTCGGCCTCTTCGAAGACACCAACCTGTGCGCAATCCACGCCAAGCGCGTCACCATCATGCCCAAGGACATCCAGCTCGCGCGCCGCATCCGCGGCGAGCGCGCCTAAACACCGCGCCAGCCGCTGGGCACCGCCCGCCCGCGCACGCAACAAACAAAACGGCCCTTTTCAGGGCCACTAACATCACTCCGTCGCGAGCAAACTTTGTCGGTCGCCTCTCGCCCCACAACCACAGAACCAAAGACAAAACACCACTTCCACTTCCCGTCCGTCCGCCACAGCCGCTCTCCTCTGCCAGCTTGCTGGCGCGCGCAACAATCAACATCATCCCTCCCCGGCGCGGCGCTCAAAGCGCACAATACCCATCGGCCGACGCCGTCAACCACACGGCCGGCCGCCGCTTCGTTTCGAAAAGAAAAACAAACAAAAAGCCAGGCACGTCCAACGCCACCGACCCTTTCCACATCTCAACGTCCCCCGCCCCCGTTGCAAGAACACACACACACACACACACAAGACAAGACACATCCGAGAAGACGGCAGGCAGGCAAACCAAAGTATTCAAACAACATGACACAAAACCAACCGTCGGCCGGCCGCGACCAAACAAAAAAAAAAAAAAAAAAAAAAAAAAAGGCGACAATCAACCGCTACCGCCGCCCGCACCCGCCACCGACCCCCCGCAATCCAACCACCACGGCACGCAAACAGTATCCACACACGGGCATACAGAAACGCCAGACGACACAACCACACCGCAACACAAACACGACAATCAAAACCTTCCCGACGTGCTTTGATGGCCCTGAGAAGGGCCGTTTTGGGCCGCGCGTCTGTTGCGCGCCACTAGACGACGGGGACGGGGGGTGCGGACGACGGAGTCAACCGCCAACCCTTCCTTTCCCATTCCTCTCTACTTCTTCTTCTTGGGCGAAGCCTTCGCCTTAGACGGCGTCGTCGCCTTCTTCGGGCGCGGCGCCTTCGGCTTCTTCGTCGGAACCTTGGCGGCCTTCTTCGCCTTCGACGGCGACTTGGCCTTGGCCGGCTTGGCAGCAGCCGCCTTCTTCGCACCGGCGGGAGCGGCCGACGCCGCAGACGCCTTCTTGGCGGCGCCCGCCTTCCGACCGGTCGCCGCCTTCACGCCACCAGCCTTCTTTGCGCCGGCCGCACGGGCGCCCTTCTTCTCCTTGCTGGCCGGAGCGGCGCGCTTCTTCTTGGCACCGCCAGCACGAGCCTTGCCGCCCTCAGCCGCCCCGCCGCCGGCGCCGGCAAGCTTGAAAGAGCCGGACGCGCCCTTCCCCTTCGTCTGCACCAGCTCGCCCGCCACCACGGCCGACTTGAGGTACTTCTTGATAAACGGCGCCAGCTTCTCCGCGTCCAGCTTGTAGTGCGCGGCAATGTACTTCTTGATCGCCTGCAGCGACGATCCGCCGCGCTCCTTCAGACTCTTGATGGCGGCCGTCACCATCTCAGAGGTGCGCGGGTGCGCAGGCTTGGCGCGCGGCTTCTTCGCAGACGACGCAGACTTTGCCTTCTTCGTAGTGCCGGTGGCGGCGGGTGCCGCAGCAGTCTCGTTCGTAGCCGCCTGATCTGCCATTTCGACGACGCGCGTTCACACACAGCGAGCAGCGAGAGCGAGAGGAGACACGCAGCGAGCGGAGCGCACAGCAGAGGAATAGCCGCCTCGCGCCACGGGCCCAGCCAGTGTCGCGGGCGGGCGCGGACGGCCGAGAGAGCGGCCGCCACTCTGCGCGCCGCCGCGCCGCGCCTCCCGCGCTTGCTACCGCCCAACGTCCGACAGCCTGTGCGGAGCAGCCCCACACCTGCGCCACAACCACCCGCGCCTTTCAAACCACCGAGGATGGGGCTACACACAGCCACACCACAGTCGCCAACCAGTCGCCACGGCAGCGCCGCAAACCACGGCCAAACTGCAGCCACCGCGCGCTACAGCCTGGGTCGGCCCGCCGAGAATCGCCGCCCACGCCCAAATGCCGCCCCCACAGCCCCAGCCGGCGACCGGCCACAATGGCCAAACCTTCGGCAAAAGCCCCACACCGTCGCCGCGGCAGCCCGGCCAGCGCGGCCGGCGCCACAGCCACACAAGCGGAGGCGTGCGGCGATGACGGCCGTGCAAACGCACCTCCGCCGCCCCATCGCCCTCCCACCGTTTCCCGATCGGCCCGCAGCCGTCGGGCCACGTCCTCCTCCTCTCGCCCGCCAACATTCACAGCCCTTTCGTTCGTTTCCCAACAATTTCAATTGTGCCCGCCGCAAAAACGGGCGCCGCCTGCAAAGCAACATGCTCCGCCGGAGCGCCCCTCGCCGCTTACGAGCCAACCCCTCGCCCGAGGCAAACCGAGATCCGCAACTACAGACCAACCCAATCTGCCGTCAGCACACACGACAGCCAACATCACGCGTTACGAGTTAGACATTAGGTTCACACGTCTCGGTTAGGTTCGGTGGACGTGGGTTAGGTTAAGGGCACTTGGGTTAGGTTAAGGGTCGGTGTTAGGTTAAGCGTCAAACTTAGGTTAAGCATTCAAACACACGTCGGGCGTCAGAGGTTAGGTTGGGTTAGGTTAGGTTAAGGCCACTTGGGTTAGGTTAAGCCTCAAACTTAGGTTAAGCATTCAAACACACGTCGGGCGTCAGGTGGCCGCAGCAGCCGCACCTACCTACCCACCCACCTCACGGCCGGACAGCTTGGCTTACTTGGCGCTGAGGCTGACCTCACCGCACCTCACCTCACGCTACGCAACGCTACAGGTTCGGTTCGGTTCGTTCGCTCAGCTTAGGCTTAGAGCTTAAGCGCCGAGGTCGGATTACGACGTTGGTTCACCTTCGGGCGCCACACTTTGGGTGTAAAGGTCGCGTCGGGTCGTCGGCACGCCGCAAAAAACAAAAGCGAAGCCACAGACAACGCCGACAAACGGGCAGCACGACCACGACCAGATACCGAGACACACGGACCACCCACCGGCCAAAGGGCACCAAACAACAAACCAGAGCACCACGTGTCGACCAGAGCAACCCGCCGCTCACGCGACGTGGCTGGCACCGAAGGGCCGCCGCAACTGCGCTTTCCGCGCCGGGCCGGATGCACGTGCGGCAACACCACCACCGCACACAGCCGCTGTTCAACATCAACCAACAACACGCCGCGGTCGCAGCCTCAACGCCAGCACACGTTTGCACCACCATTCACACGCACCGCACAAACAGCTGTCGCCGACACAGCCGACAACACAAACACACCGCAACGACGCCGCCGCCTCTACTTGTGCCGGCCACCCACCCCACCGACGGCGCACCTGTCGCCAGCCGGCAGTCGGCAGTCGGCAGTCGGCAGTCGGCAGTCGGCAGTCGACACGGGAAACGCGCACCGCCACTTCGCTCGCGCGCACGCCACCAACCAGTCGTCGTCTCCAAAACAACAAACAAACATAGGGCAGGCAACAAATCGCCTCGCACGAACCGTCCACAAAACTATCAAAGCACAGCCTCTGGCTAACGGCCGCGACGCAGCGGCACGCTGCTCCTTTCCCCGCCCCACTCGATTCACGAAGGCACGCGACACCGCCAACGACGGCCTCGCTTCCCGCAACCGACACCTTTCCGCCACTACGCACAGCCGCACCCGACGCCCGTGGCAACGACACAACTACTGCACTATCCACCGCCGCCTCCCCCTTCCCGTCGTACACACACACAGCCAGCCAGCCAGCCAAAACCACACCAACGACCCAAACATGCACGTGCAACGGCACACCCCAACCAGTCTACGTCGACAACCACACGCACGGCTCGAAACCGGCGCCCTTCCACGTTGCCATCAAGCTACACACACAAGACACAAGGAACCAACAACAGCAAGCCTGCCCGCCCGCCCCACTCTCACGCCGCAGCAAAAAAAAAAAGCACACCGAAACCGCCAAACGCACATTCCCATCGCACCGACACCGACACCGACCGGCTCGCTACCACCACACCTCTCGGCAGCCGTTTCGCAAACATGACACGGCGCGACATGACATCACGACCAACTCTCCTCTCCCGACGCCTTCGGCCGGAGCACAACGCCGCCAATTCGCCACACACACACACACACACACACACACAGTCGACAGCCGCCCGCCCGCCCTCCCTCCCTCCCTGCACGACGCCGCGCAGCAAAGGCGCCCGCAAACACATACATACCTCTCCTCTCTCTCGGCCGCCCGACGCGCCAACCGCCACACCGCCAGCCACTCGCAATTGTGCACTGCCGCCAGCCACACGTCCAACACGCCGCGCCGCCTCCGGCCACCCGCCAGGGGGCGCTCACGTCCGCGACAACAGCGCGGCCCGCCGGGCCAAACCGAACCGAGCCGCCCGCCGCTGCTCTGCACATCTTCCTGCGCGCATCAACAAAACGAGGCAAGCGAGCACACCCCGTAACAACGCCACACCACGCAAATGCCGTGCCGACCTCTTGTGTCTACCGCCTAAATTGCACCCACTCACCAGCCGCCCCTTCTTCTTCCTACCTATCTATCTATCTATCTATCTATCTATCTATCTATCTATCTGTGCGTCTGTGTCGGTCCGCGCGTGACGCCTCTCTCTCAACATCCGCCGTCGCCGTCCCCGTCCCCGTTTCCGCCCCAATGCCATCGTCGCGCCGCCGCCTCCTCCTCCTCCTCCGCCCCTGTCCGGCCCGCACCACACCATACACCGCTGCTTGTCCCGGCCGTTGCCACCAAAGGCGCCTACCGCAAACGCGCCACGCCGCAGCCCCCGTGCGTGCATCTCCGTGCCGACGCTGCCTCTCTGCCCTCCCGCACGCACTCGACCGACCGACATGCACTGCGCCGACGGCCTCGACAACACAGTCTCTGGCTCCGCACTGCGTCTTCCGGTACGCGCGCTGAAACACGTATGTACTCGTTACCAGCGATGGCGAGGCACGACACAATCTCTGACCAGAGCGTTTCTTATCGCCGCTAGTCTGCGCCACACGACACTAGTAGCACGTAGCGGGTCGGCAGGAACAGTTGCCATCTATATGTGGCGGGTCGGGAGAGGTACTAGTCAGTCGACAGTATTAGCGAGTGGACGATTGTACTGAGCGGGCGGCGGCGTGCTCTTCTCGCGACTCTGGTCTCCGTTCGGGACGATGCATATTGTTATTACAGGTAAGGTAATGAAGCTGCATTGCGCAAATCTAATACTGTATGTCAATTGTAACTATTTTCTTCACAACAAAATGCCCCAATAATACTTTGTTTCCAAACTAACTTTTTTTTTAAAGTACAACCATTCATTTCCATTTAAAGAATATTTCCTACGCATTTCCTCCAACAATCAAAATTAAATGTGAGCCGGCATTCATTGCACGACGCTGTGTACAGGTATCTACAGTTAAGAGCACATATAGATGCAGTTTGTTTCTTCTCTTTTGTCTTTTTTGTTTTTGTTTTTTGACGTAACGATCTTTTGCTCTTTTTATTCTAATTTGTACGTACGCTGTTTGTTTAGATTTTTATATTGGTAATGCCACGTAGCGCTCCGCGTGAAAATCACCGCCTGTGCTGTGTGCAGTCTGTGGCTAGTTTGCATTGTTGTCATGAACTGCTATAGCTGGATGTGAACAGCGCGTAGCGTTGCGCAGTTAGGGGTGGGCCGCCAGCACTGGTGCACGTGACGACAGAGATGGCGGACTTTTCAAATTACATATATTATGACTGGTGATGATATTAAGGGTAAATACATTGTTTGTTGTTCTCTATGAAACATCTTTACTTTGCTAACTATCCCCATCGGTAGTTAGTGCCCTCCGTAGTTTGGAATCTCTTATTTAGCTGGCAGCAGTGGTGCTCGCTGTATTGCAGTAGTTCGAGTAATGAAGCTTTTTGTGAGGTAAGTGATTTCCGACAGGTGTACTTTAATGTTACTCAGGGCCATTCTTTTGCAGGGATCTTTGATAGTCAGATTGCGTTGCGCTCAAAATATTGTGTGTCAGTTTAAGCACAGTTTTGTATACATTGGTTGTTCAAAGGGGGACGTTTCAGAATACACAGGGCCGAAGGTCAGGTCAGCCAGCGCTGCCCTTACAACGTTTATCGGGTTTTCAATTATGTCTGTTGAGATGTTCATGGTTCATTATTTCCATTCATCATATTATCGCGCGTTTCTCATCAATCTTCGTTCGTTCATTTTCTAGGGACGTTAACAACATTCTGGCACATTTACGACTATTTGTGCGGGGAGGTTTACACTTGGGTCCATTTCCATTTACATTCAATGTTGATAGACCTTTCTTTTTGTTGTTCTTTTGTTGCTGGCAGGTTACAAAAGGCCTCATTTCATGTTGGTTGCAGCAGCGTTTTTCTCCTTCTTTCTTCTAGTGTTTTCCCCGCCCCCGCCCCTCCCGCATCCGTCGGTCTCACCACGTTCACTGACAGCCGCGTCTGCGGCTACACCACAACGGCCCCCTCCCGGCAACCCATTCGTTTTCTCTTCTCTTGCACAAAAACAACGCCGCACGCGCCAGCCGAGCGCAGCGCAAGCCACCCACACCGCGCCCCTCCCCGTCTTTATAGCCTCCGCGTCTTGTTTTCTTCGTTTGCCCCCTCCCATCTCCCGAATGCCATGCCATGCCAGCAGCGTTACGCGTGCCCCTCCCCTGTCCACACACTACCGCGAAACGAACAGCCTTCCGGGCCACATGCAGGGCACGCCCACCGCCATTCCCGGACGCCACACACACACACACACACACACACACACACACACACACACAATGGCTTTGCACACGAACACAGACGGCACGGGCACTGTCTTACATTCTTCCTCAGAACCATCTCAACGAACGTTACGTTACATACACATCCGGGAAAGCAAAGAGCAACGCAACGCACAATTCAGCCGTCAAAGGTAACGTTCACCACGGCAGACACTTGCCGCCGCGCCGTTACACGCATTTCAGTGCGGCTACAATACACCTCCGACACGGGAACGTTCCGTTGCTCTACACTGCGTTTCTCCGTTTTGTTTGGTTCTTTTTTTTCCGTTTTCTCTCTCTCTATTTTTCTTTTTTTTTCCCCTCTCTCCTTCCCTCCACCATTCTCTCCTCACGTTCTGCCCAGACATTCGACCGATCAGAGGTTCGTTCACCTTTCGGTAACCGTTCTCAGCGCGACGGTATGACGGGTGTTCACGACGTCCGGTGTACCGCGCCGATCGACAGTTTCCCAGAGGCGACGGATCGGACCACATCACCGACATACACACAAACACGTGTACGCACATTCGCCAAAGCGACCGTCGTCTTCTAGCGTCGCGCTTACTCTACTGTACTGCACTGGACACGCGAGCATGCATCTTCAATGACGACGTCGGTGTGCGTGCGTCGTACGCACACAAGCAGACACAGTCAGTCAGACACGACTATCGAAATCAGAGTCGGGGGAAAGGTACATATCATCGTGCGTGTCGCCCGCACAATGCAAATACACAGTGGTGTCTCATTGCGCGTTCACATTTAAACGTCACTCACACGCCTCCACGCTGCATTTACAGACACATTTCACCCTCGCCATATATGGCGTGCAAACCGACCCGCAAACGGCCGTCGTTACACACTGACATTCCCAACAATCGCGTTTCGTTTCCACCCGTCACGTAACTAACCGGCACCTCCATCCAAAGGGCACATCACCGATCGCACTTCAACCCCCCCCCCCCCCCCTCGCAGACAACGAGTTGTGCGCACGTGCCTCCATTCCACGTCACACCGTGGCCGTACCCCGCAACACGCGACGCGCCCCCTAAACAATCAAATTATTCATCGCATCGGCCACCCCACCCCGTCGCGTCGCGTCGCAACCAAAGCGGTAGCTATTGCCGCCGTCCACCCACTCACACACAAAACAAAACAAAAACAACAACAATTCCGCCCTTCCCGCAAAGGCCATTTGGTGGCCCTGAAAAGGGCCGTTTTGCCGCTCTCGCAACGGAGGATCTCCTTCCATTCCAGAGCCACCTCCTTACTTGGAGCTCGTGTACTTGGTCACCGCCTTCGTGCCCTCGCTCACGGCGTGCTTGGCCAGCTCGCCAGGCAGCAACAGCCGCACAGCGGTCTGGATCTCGCGGGACGTGATGGTCGAGCGCTTGTTGTAGTGCGCCAGGCGAGACGCCTCGGCCGCGATGCGCTCGAAAATGTCGTTCACGAAGCTGTTCATGATGCTCATCGCCTTCGACGAGATGCCCGTGTCAGGGTGCACCTGCTTCAGCACCTTGTAGATGTAGATGGCATAGCTCTCCTTCCTCTTGCGCTTCTTCTTCTTGTCGCCCTTCGAAATGTTCTTCTGAGCCTTGCCAGCCTTCTTGGCGGCCTTCCCGCTAGTCTTGGGCGGCATCTCAAAACAAGAACGTGAACGTACGGCAGCAACACCAGCAGCAAGCGCTCCGCTCTAGTCAGCGTCTCCCCACACAGTGGCACCCAGCGCGCCCCGCCGCCGCACCTTTACCAGCTCGCCCCGTTGCGGCCGCCGACCAATGGGCCGCGAGCGCAACCGGCCGCCGCACCCGAGAGCATAAAGGACCCCCACCCCTGGCGGCGCCGCCACTCCGCTGCTCGACTCGCTGCGGCTCGCACCGTCGTTCGTCTCGTCTCGTTTTTTTACACCACAGCGCATCGCCATGTCCGGACGCGGAAAGGGAGGCAAAGTCAAGGGCAAGTCAAAGTCCCGCTCAAGCAGGGCCGGGCTCCAGTTCCCGGTCGGCAGAATCCACCGCCTCCTGCGCAAGGGAAACTACGCCGAGCGCGTCGGCGCCGGGGCGCCCGTCTACCTCGCCGCCGTCATGGAGTACCTCGCGGCTGAGGTGCTCGAGCTGGCCGGAAACGCGGCCCGCGACAACAAGAAGACGCGCATCATCCCGCGCCACCTGCAGCTTGCCATCCGCAACGACGAGGAGCTCAACAAGCTCCTGTCGGGCGTCACCATCGCACAGGGTGGTGTCCTGCCCAACATCCAGGCCGTCCTGCTGCCAAAGAAGACCGAGAAGAAGGCCTAAACAGAGAGGCCAGGCAATCGGCACGCGGACCCGCCGCCCAGCAGCGCTGCGTGCTCCCCTGCACGCAACGCGCTTTGCCGGCCCGGCTCGGCTCACAACAATCGGCCCTTTTCAGGGCCACCACACAAACCTACGTCCAAAGCAAAATTTCAGTCGTCCTCGCCGCGCTTTGCTTTACTTTACTTTAACTTCACTTCCACAGCCGCCTGACATCGAAGTGTCAACATAGGGGAACTTGGCACAAACGCTCACGCCAGGATGCAGATCCTGTAACCCCTGTTCCCTCGACCCCGCAACAGGGGTAGCGGGTAGCGATACTGGAATATGCGCGCCCTGTATGGGGCTATGCAGCCAGATCGACGATGCGTCGCCTACAGAAGGGTCCAAAGCGGAGCGCTCTACGACGGGCCTCACACGTCCCCGCGGCACACCTGCCTAGAACCACCCACAACACGGTTCCGCGCCCTGGCACAAGCGTTCTACGCCACCGCGCGGAATTCAGAAAATGACTATTACGTCTTGACCCTTGGGCAATATGAACACCACAGGGACAGATGTGCAAGACCCGAGTCGCTACTCCAGCGGTAGCACAAACAGAACACATAATCACTCTCAACAAAACAGCAACGTCCGAAAAAGCACACTACCAAAGATAAGAACAACACACAGAAAAGAGGAGCAAATGTCCACAGGCGACAATAACCTCCACCAACTCCCCCTCTAACGGTAGAGGACTAAAAGAGAGAAGAACAAGAAGAGCCGCCGCCATCTTGTCGTCCACAGCCCGTGTGGCCCAACACACACACACACACACACACACACACATTTCCCTTGTTTTGTTTCGTTTCGTTTGCCTCAAGCACCTCCACGCACGCACAGTCGCCTTCCAAACGACAACGACAACGACAGCAATAATCACCACTGTTAAACGAGCGTGTCGACACACCGCCCTCCACTCCCGCGCGCCCCATACAAACGAAACAGCTGATCCGGCCGCCTATGGGCACGCCTTGCCTCGGCAACTCCAACGCCGCCGCAAACACACAGCCAAAACCACGCAAATATTCACCGCCTCTCGCACAACAACAACAACACACAGCCCGGCGTCTCCATCGATCGATAAACAAAACAAACACACAACGCCCTCTCTCGCGCACACACACAGCCACAAGACCCGCTTCCTTTCCTTTCTCCCAGTCACGTCACGTCACTCAAACGCAAACGAAATGAAAAGAATGAAAGAAAGAAAGAAAGAAGGCAGGCAGGCAACACACGCAGCAACAACAACACAGACTCTTTCGCACTTTTCAATTTCCGAACAGTGTGGTGGCCCTGAAAAGGGCCGTTTTCGTCTCTCCCACGGCCGCGGGAAGGCCAACGCGGCACAGCACACCGGCTGCGACGCGCCTAACCGCCGAAACCGTACAGGGTGCGCCCCTGCCTCTTCAGGGCGTACACCACGTCCATGGCCGTCACAGTCTTGCGCTTGGCGTGCTCAGTGTACGTCACCGCGTCGCGGATCACGTTCTCCAGGAACACCTTCAGCACTCCGCGGGTCTCCTCGTAGATCAGACCAGAGATGCGCTTCACGCCGCCCCTGCGAGCCAGGCGGCGGATCGCGGGCTTCGTGATGCCCTGGATGTTGTCGCGCAACACCTTGCGGTGCCGCTTGGCGCCACCCTTGCCGAGCCCCTTTCCTCCCTTGCCGCGGCCAGTCATCTCTTCTAAATCCTCAAAAAGCTCAGGGCAAGCAAAACGTCTGCTGCAGCGGCTGGCTCCTCACCCGGCGCTAGCGAGTCGGCTACGGTCTGCGCCCAGCGCACGCGCCAGCCCCCCTATATAGACTCTGGCCCGCCCTCCCCCCACCACGCGCAACCGAGGGCATATAAGCGCACCACGGCCGCTGGCGCGCGCCCGTGTCGTCAAGGCAGCACCCGACGCAGCACCTCGCCTCCACGCCGCTCCGCTACCGCTACCGCTATGGCCCGCACAAAGCAAACGGCCCGCAAGTCCACCGGCGGAAAGGCGCCGCGCAAACAGCTCGCCACCAAGGCGGCGAGGAAGAGCGCGCCCGCCACCGGCGGCGTCAAGAAGCCCCACCGCTACAGGCCGGGCACCGTCGCCCTGCGAGAAATCAGGCGCTACCAGAAGAGCACAGAGCTGCTCATCCGCAAGCTGCCATTCCAGCGCCTAGTGCGCGAGATCGCCCAGGACTTCAAGACCGACCTGCGCTTCCAGAGCTCCGCGGTCATGGCCCTGCAGGAGGCCAGCGAGGCCTACCTCGTCGGCCTCTTCGAAGACACCAACCTGTGCGCAATCCACGCCAAGCGCGTCACCATCATGCCCAAGGACATCCAGCTCGCGCGCCGCATCCGCGGCGAGCGCGCCTAAACACCGCGCCAGCCGCTGGGCACCGCCCGCCCGCGCACGCAACAAACAAAACGGCCCTTTTCAGGGCCACTAACATCACTCCGTCGCGAGCAAACTTTGTCGGTCGCCTCTCGCCCCACAACCACAGAACCAAAGACAAAACACCACTTCCACTTCCCGTCCGTCCGCCACAGCCGCTCTCCTCTGCCAGCTTGCTGGCGCGCGCAACAATCAACATCATCCCTCCCCGGCGCGGCGCTCAAAGCGCACAATACCCATCGGCCGACGCCGTCAACCACACGGCCGGCCGCCGCTTCGTTTCGAAAAGAAAAACAAACAAAAAGCCAGGCACGTCCAACGCCACCGACCCTTTCCACATCTCAACGTCCCCCGCCCCCGTTGCAAGAACACACACACACACACACACAAGACAAGACACATCCGAGAAGACGGCAGGCAGGCAAACCAAAGTATTCAAACAACATGACACAAAACCAACCGTCGGCCGGCCGCGACCAAACAAAAAAAAAAAAAAAAAAAAAAAAAAACGGCGACAATCAACCGCTACCGCCGCCCGCACCCGCCACCGACCCCCCGCAATCCAACCACCACGGCACGCAAACAGTATCCACACACGGGCATACAGAAACGCCAGACGACACAACCACACCGCAACACAAACACGACAATCAAAACCTTCCCGACGTGCTTTGATGGCCCTGAGAAGGGCCGTTTTGGGCCGCGCGTCTGTTGCGCGCCACTAGACGACGGGGACGGGGGGTGCGGACGACGGAGTCAACCGCCAACCCTTCCTTTCCCATTCCTCTCTACTTCTTCTTCTTGGGCGAAGCCTTCGCCTTAGACGGCGTCGTCGCCTTCTTCGGGCGCGGCGCCTTCGGCTTCTTCGTCGGAACCTTGGCGGCCTTCTTCGCCTTCGACGGCGACTTGGCCTTGGCCGGCTTGGCAGCAGCCGCCTTCTTCGCACCGGCGGGAGCGGCCGACGCCGCAGACGCCTTCTTGGCGGCGCCCGCCTTCCGACCGGTCGCCGCCTTCACGCCACCAGCCTTCTTTGCGCCGGCCGCACGGGCGCCCTTCTTCTCCTTGCTGGCCGGAGCGGCGCGCTTCTTCTTGGCACCGCCAGCACGAGCCTTGCCGCCCTCAGCCGCCCCGCCGCCGGCGCCGGCAAGCTTGAAAGAGCCGGACGCGCCCTTCCCCTTCGTCTGCACCAGCTCGCCCGCCACCACGGCCGACTTGAGGTACTTCTTGATAAACGGCGCCAGCTTCTCCGCGTCCAGCTTGTAGTGCGCGGCAATGTACTTCTTGATCGCCTGCAGCGACGATCCGCCGCGCTCCTTCAGACTCTTGATGGCGGCCGTCACCATCTCAGAGGTGCGCGGGTGCGCAGGCTTGGCGCGCGGCTTCTTCGCAGACGACGCAGACTTTGCCTTCTTCGTAGTGCCGGTGGCGGCGGGTGCCGCAGCAGTCTCGTTCGTAGCCGCCTGATCTGCCATTTCGACGACGCGCGTTCACACACAGCGAGCAGCGAGAGCGAGAGGAGACACGCAGCGAGCGGAGCGCACAGCAGAGGAATAGCCGCCTCGCGCCACGGGCCCAGCCAGTGTCGCGGGCGGGCGCGGACGGCCGAGAGAGCGGCCGCCACTCTGCGCGCCGCCGCGCCGCGCCTCCCGCGCTTGCTACCGCCCAACGTCCGACAGCCTGTGCGGAGCAGCCCCACACCTGCGCCACAACCACCCGCGCCTTTCAAACCACCGAGGATGGGGCTACACACAGCCACACCACAGTCGCCAACCAGTCGCCACGGCAGCGCCGCAAACCACGGCCAAACTGCAGCCACCGCGCGCTACAGCCTGGGTCGGCCCGCCGAGAATCGCCGCCCACGCCCAAATGCCGCCCCCACAGCCCCAGCCGGCGACCGGCCACAATGGCCAAACCTTCGGCAAAAGCCCCACACCGTCGCCGCGGCAGCCCGGCCAGCGCGGCCGGCGCCACAGCCACACAAGCGGAGGCGTGCGGCGATGACGGCCGTGCAAACGCACCTCCGCCGCCCCATCGCCCTCCCACCGTTTCCCGATCGGCCCGCAGCCGTCGGGCCACGTCCTCCTCCTCTCGCCCGCCAACATTCACAGCCCTTTCGTTCGTTTCCCAACAATTTCAATTGTGCCCGCCGCAAAAACGGGCGCCGCCTGCAAAGCAACATGCTCCGCCGGAGCGCCCCTCGCCGCTTACGAGCCAACCCCTCGCCCGAGGCAAACCGAGATCCGCAACTACAGACCAACCCAATCTGCCGTCAGCACACACGACAGCCAACATCACGCGTTACGAGTTAGACATTAGGTTCACACGTCTCGGTTAGGTTCGGTGGACGTGGGTTAGGTTAAGGGCACTTGGGTTAGGTTAAGGGTCGGTGTTAGGTTAAGCGTCAAACTTAGGTTAAGCATTCAAACACACGTCGGGCGTCAGAGGTTAGGTTGGGTTAGGTTAGGTTAAGGCCACTTGGGTTAGGTTAAGCCTCAAACTTAGGTTAAGCATTCAAACACACGTCGGGCGTCAGGTGGCCGCAGCAGCCGCACCTACCTACCCACCCACCTCACGGCCGGACAGCTTGGCTTACTTGGCGCTGAGGCTGACCTCACCGCACCTCACCTCACGCTAC